>NC_090256.1:83156807-83201807 GCF_037325665.1 Littorina saxatilis | reverse complement strand
TGCAGTGCAGCATTTCATACTTGGTAAAGCAAATTGTAAACTGATCACCACAAACTGCTATAGCGTGTATTCAAGCACTTACATCAATAAAACACCAATCAATCCGCCTATACCTGAATCTTCAAAATGTTCTCCCTCTGTTAATTCTGCTTTGGTCACTTGAAGTGCAGCTTTCTATGATAGCTGGGCATATTCCATCATGTCACCAAAAGACACCCAGCTCTTTTTTCAACTTTTGTTTACCAACCTGTCCAAACTCTTGTTCTAGGTGGTTTGGTTAGTAAGGTCTAACTTAGACACTTAAAAAAAGTCCCACTTTTTACATTTAGTCAAGTTTTGACTAAATGTTTTAACATAGAGGGGGAATCGAAACGAGGGTCGTGGTGTATGTGTGTGTGTGTGTGTGTGTGTGTGTGTGTGTGTGTGTGTGTGTGCGTGTGTGTAGAGCGATTCAGACCAAACTACTGGACCGATCTTTATGAAATTTTCCATGAGAGTTCCTGGGGTTGATATCCCCGAACGTTTTTTTCTTGTTTTGGATAAATGTCTTTGATGACGTCATATCCGGCTTTTCGTGAAAGTTGAGGCGGCACTGTCACGCTCTCATTTTTCAACCAAATTGGTTGAAATTTTAGTCAAGTAATCTTCGACAAAGCCCGGACTTCGGTATTGCATTTCAGCTTGGTGGCTTAAAAATTAATTAATGACTTTGGTCATTAAAAATCTGAAAATTGTAAAAAAAATATTTTTTGTATAAAACGATCCAAATTTACGTTTATCTTATTCTCCATCATTTTCTGATTCCAAAAACATATAAATATGTTATATTTGGATTAAAAACAAGCTCTGAAAATTAAAAATATAAAAATTATTATCAAAATTAAATTGTCGAAATCAATTTAAAAACACTTTCATCTTATTCCTTGTCGGTTCCTGATTCCAAAAACATATAGATATGATATGTTTGGATTAAAAACACGCTCAGAAAGTTAAAACGAAGAGAGGTACAGAAAAGCGTGCTATCCTTCTCAACGCAAGTACTACCCCGCTCTTCTTGTCAATTTCACTGCCTTTGCCATGAGCGGTGGACTGACGATGCATTGAAAAATTGCATTGCGTTCCGTTTCATTCTGTGAGTTCGACAGCTACTTGACTAAATGTTGTATTTTCGCCTTACGCGACTTGTTGTTATTACCTTCACTGATCGCTCAATCATTGTAGAAAAGCCTTAACTTTCACCAGCAGCACCTAAATAGAGAATACTACATGGCTTGCTGTGTCGTACCAGATTTACACGAGTTGTTTTTTTAAATATTGAACTGCGAGCGAAAGCGAGCTGTTCACTATTTGAAAAAGCAACGAGTGTAAATCTGGTACGAAACAGCAAGCCATGTAGTATTCTGTTTATCCTACATACTGTACTTACGTGTATTTTACTGAAAATGTCCTGCAGTCGAGGCAGCTAAATTGAAGACGCTTGTTTTGGAACCTCGATCTCTTCTAAAGCCTCGTGCAATCTATTACGTCAAAGCAAAGAAACGTCACTCTGAAAGTGTGGCGTGAAGTGTTAGTTCTAAAGATTCATCGAGGGTAATAGCGAGCGCAATTTTTGTTTCTATAATGACGTTTGTCTCGGTGACTTCGACATCATAAGCAGTGGAAAAACAGGTCCCTGCCAGACTTGCTTGACATGACCTCATTTACATGATATACACACGTGTGATTTGAACGATTATTATCTCACGGGTGTCTCTCTCACGTATGTAGGATAAATCATTTTAACATGAAAAACCTTTACTGTAAGCTTTAGTCTCAATAAGCTGGGTTATTCCCATCAATCCACACATAGAGTCAGTTCTGAATATAACCTCTTCAGGCTGTTGACATTTCTACACCCACTCAGATTTTAATGAAAAGGAATTTCCTTGGGTCTAATTAATTTACAGACTATTTCCCATGGCTTGCAAATATATGAGACTCATCATGTCCTGCTGGTCCTAAGAAAAATACAGACATTAAGCCTATCTGCTCCTTTAAAGAGAAAGAGAGAGAGAGAGAGAGAGAGAGAGAGAGAGAGAGAGAGAGAGTGAGAGTGAGTGACTCAGTGAGTGAGTGTGTGTCACTGTGTGTGTGTGTGTGTGTTTGTGTGTGTGTTTGTGTGTGTATGTGTGTGTATGTGTGTGTTTGTGTGTGTGTGTGTGTGTTTGTGTGTGTGTGTGTGGTGTGTGTTTGTGTGTGTGTGTGTGTGTGTGTGTGTGTGTGTGTGTGTGTTTGTGTGATGCTCTGTATAGTTGCTGTGACTAAACATATCATAGTTTATAATTCATGGCAGGCCAGTATATGCAACAGACATCCAAATCAACTTCACCTCTGAGGAACAACATCACACTTCCACACTGCGTACCCCAGGAACCAATTCTCAGCACTTCGTGATGGCGCTGTGTCCGGAATTGTAAGCGTTTTCTCAAAAAACAGCCGAACAGTCTTGATCTTGATCTTGATCTTGATAAGTTACGCCAACAGGTCCCAAGCTTGGGAATATACGTTGGCGGAATTTGGGGAGAGCACTTGGTGTTTTAGTCAGCGGTTGGCAGTTTTCCTCTGAATTCGTTGACCGTTGACGACTGGATCGTGTTGTCATCAAGGTTGTTCCAGTCAATAACTGTTCTTGTGAAAAAAGAGTACTTGTACACTGGTGTTTTAGTACACTCCACAGTAAAGCACTGGCTGTTGTTTCTTGTGATATTTCTGACTGTGGCTGATGATGTAAAGTCTTTGTTCACTCGTTGTTTCACTTGTCTTTTTGATTTTTGTTGCTGGATGAATTTCTCAGGGGGTACTGCGGGGACCAGCCCTCTGACCACTTTGAACAGAAATGTGAGTCTCTGTTGTTTCCGGCGTTCCTGGAGTGGGGGAAGCTGTAGTCTGCTGAGCATCTCTGAGACACATCCTGGGTTTCGGTCCCTGTAGTTTTGGGTAATGAATCTGGCTGCTCGTTTCTGTACATTTTCCAGGCTGTCTATATCGCCTTGTTTGTACGGATCCCAGACGAGACAGCTGTACTCCAGGGTTGAGCGGATGAGGGACACATAGGCAGTACGTCTACAGCTTTGTGGGCAGGAACGGAGGTTTCTTCTAAGTAGGCCGAGGGTGGAGTTTGCCTTTTTGACGATTTTGTTGATGTGTGTGGTCCAGCTGAGGTCATCAGTAAAGGTGACGCCTAAGTAGGGATTGCTATTGACTTTCTGGAGAATGTGGTTGTCCAGGTTGTAGAAAAAGCTGGACTTGTTTCTGATGCTAAGGATGTAGCATTTTTTTGCGTTAAAGCGCATGCCCCAGGTGTTTGCCCATTCTTCTTATAAATAAGTGGAACAACTATACAATTTACAAGATCGATGACATTTTAAAACATGACATGATATGACAAAAACAATGTCGAAAATGAATTATTTTTGTTATAAAGCAAAATAGTGCGAACAGAAGAACCTACTATGTGACTCCGGTTTGCCGAGTTGCGGTTGTTGTCGAGTCATACAGCCTCGATCTTCCCACACTCGTTTAGCTCGTAAAGGTTGGGACTCAAAGTCAACTCACACACTAGTCTGCAGACCAAAACTGCATGTAAATGTAGTATGCGATCTCCCAGGCAAATACAAGCGTCTTTTCCTTTCAATACACTTAAGAAAATGATTTTTAAATGCAAAAACTTCCAAAACCGAAAGGAGATTTTTGGGAAATCCCGGAGAACAGGAAGTAGAATCACATTGATTGGTTCCACACGCGGTGTACGCCGTCTCTTATTCGGTCGTTGTTCATAATTATATATATATATATTATATATAAATACACTACTCACAAAAAGTTTAGGATCACTATGAGAAAACAGGTGCTCAATAAAATCAGTTCGCTACTGTTATTTATTTCTCAGTCAAACCAAATTGTTATGAATTCTTGTTCAGCTGTAAGTGGGCGATGTTGTGTTCGTGGGAATATTGCACGAGATTCCCTACTGAGCTTGGTAGCAAAAGAAAAAGCGGAAACTTGCAAAAAAGGACCTTGTTTTGGACCGTTCAGCCCGAACACATTGCACAAGCCACATGTAAAAACCATTATGCACGTGCAAGCACTGCTGTTTATGTGGGAGATGCTGTCACTTGGCTTGGCTTTTTGAGAAGACATGGACATACCACCAGTATTAGGCATTATCTGACAATGCCTCCACGACGAAAATTGAACGAGTTTGAGAGGGGACGAGCTGTTGCATGGTTCCAAGATGGTGTCCCAAAGCGAGAAGTGGCCAGGCGACTTCACGTGTCCATCTCGGTCATCATGTTGTCAGACTGATTGAACGTTTCACAGCCATTGGGAGGGTCCAGGAAAGACGCAGACCTGGGCGACCAAAGAAGACAACTCCACGTGAAGATCGTCTCATTGAACGACTGACTAGCCTTGCAAACAAGAACAGCCTCTTCCAGCATTATTCGAAGGCAGCTGAGGGTGGCTACTAACACCAACATCAGCCAGCAGACCATACGGAATCGCCGCCTTCACATATGGTGGGTTTAACCTCGATTCTCGTCGCCCAGCTGTACGGCCACGCCGCTTAACTCCAGCCCATAGGGCAGCACGCCGCGCCTTCTGCAGACGTCACGTAAGGTGGACACGTCAGCAATGGTCCCAGGTTCTGTTCAGTGATGAATCACGTTTCACCCTGAACCACAACGACGACTGACTGAGGGTCTGGAGGCGCCAAGGGGAACGCTACATTGACGCCACTGTCCAAGAAAAGATGGCCTTTGGTGGAGGTTCTGTAATGGTCTGGGGGGCCTTCAGACTTCACCACAGAACACCCTTGTTTCATGTACAGGGTAACCTGACTGGCCTCCGATACCGGGTAGAGATCCTTCGACCGCTGGCTGTGCCTACACTGCAGCAGATGGGACCGCAGGCTGTCTACGGCCAGGATGACAACACTCGCCCCCAAAGGGCAAGGGTGGTCAACGACTTCCTGCAGCAGTCTGGAGTCAACAGAATGGAGTGGCCAGCATGCAGTCCCGATCTCAGCCCGATTGAGAACCTCTGGGATGAGTTGGATCGCAAAGTGAGGAGCAACCTCCCCCCTCCCAGGGATGTCCAGCACCTCTACCAGATGCTGCAGGCTGAGTGGCAGGCGCTTCCACAGAGGATCTTCACCACCCTGGTCAACTCTATGAGGACTCGCTGCGTCGAGTGCCAGAACAGCCAGGGCGGTTACACGCATTACTGAACTTTTGAGGGGCGGGGATGTAGCTCAGTCGGTAGCGCGCTGGATTTGTATCCAGTTGGCCGCTGTCAGCGTGAGTTCGTCCCCACGTTCGGCGAGAGATTTATTTCTCAGAGTCAACTTTGTGTGCAGACTCTCCTCGGTGTCCGAACACCCCCGTGTGTACACGCAAGCACAAGACCAAGTGCGCACGAAAAAGATCCTGTACTCCATCTCAGAGTTCGGTGGGTTATAGAAACACGAAAATACACAGCATGCTACCTCCGAAAGCGGCGTATGGCTGCCTAAATGGCGGGGTAAAAACGGTCATACACGTAAAAGCCGTGGGAGTTTCAGCCCATGAACGAACAAACATGAACTTTTGGGAGCATCTGAATGCTATGTCTTGTGATTTCAATGACTTTGTGAAATTAAATTTCGACTACGTACACACTTTGATCAAATGTACAGACCAAACGATTGCTCGAAATTGAAGGAAATGTTGTATCGTTATCACTAAAGCATTGAATTAAACGTTTGCCAAATACCAACGCATTGGCTTTCTTATTTGGAAAGTTATGAATTTGTGTGCAAGTGATCCTTAACTTTTTGTGAGTAGTTTATATACGAGGCAACAAAAAAACACAGTCGAAAAAGCAAGCAAATGAAAGAAGAGAGAAAAGACAAGAAAAGATGTTTTAACTGTGGCATGTCATACACAGAACGAGAAGAAGATACACAGAATTTCAAAATAAGTCCACCAATGGTATCTATCTCTGCCTAGTCTGCCTACAGCATGCACTACTGACTGACTATTTCGGGCTTTGACGTCCTCTCGGGTATCTATGACCTGTATTGGGACATGATGGGTTATTCGATGCCGGTAACCTACACGTACTATACTCGGCTTACTCAGTTTTATATCATCACCGCAACCATCACAACCAAACTACCGGGGGGAATGGGGGGGAAAGGGGGAGGGGGGAGGGGGGGTGGTGCGAGGCGTCGACAACGAAAACGATCAAACATAAACAAAACAAAAACATAAAAACATCAACAACAACAATTAACATAAAAAAAACAATATATAAGGTCTGTCGCTTTAATCATGACAAACTGATTAATAGCGTATTTCCGCGACTGACTCAGTGTCTTGCTCGCACACTCAGTGCTGGTTCATCCCTTGCTTTGCATTTCCTTTTCGGAAATGGATGCTTAATTATATAAGTTTATAAGTATTTTCTTCAAAACCGGGTACATTGTTCTTGTTCTGGGTCTTACCCAGTTGTTTCAGTTTCATGCAGAATATTTAAACTAAAACAAGTCGCGTAAGGCGAAAATACAACATTTAGTCAAGTAGCTGTCGAACTCACAGAATGAAACTGAACGCAATGCCATTTTTCAGCAAGACCGTATACTCGTAGCATCGTCAGTCCACCGCTCATGGCAAAGGCAGTGAAATTGACAAGAAGAGCGGGGTAGTAGTTGCGCTAAGAAGGATAGCACGCTTTTCTGTACCTCTCTTTGTTTTAACTTTCTGAGCGTGTTTTTAATCCAAACATATCATATCTATATGTTTTTGGAATCAGGAACCGACAAGGAATAAGATGAAAGTGTTTTTAAATTGATTTCGACAATTTAATTTTGATAATAATTGTTATATATTTAATTTTCAGAGCTTGTTTTTAATCCAAATATAACATATTTATATGTTTTTGGAATCAGAAAATGATGGAGAATAAGATGAACGTAAATTTGGATCGTTTTATAAATTTTTATTTTTTTTACAATTTTCAGATTTTTAATGACCAAAGTCATTAATTAATTTTTAAGCCACCAAGCTGAAATGCAATACCGAAGTCCGGGCTTCGTCGAAGATTACTTGACCAAAATTTCAACCAATTTGGTTGAAAAATGAGGGCCGGCGTGACAGTGCCGCCTCAACTTTCACGAAAAGCCGGATATGACGTCATCAAAGACATTTATCACAAAAATGAAAAAAACGTATGGGGATTTCATACCCAGGAACTCTCATGTCAAATTTCATAAAGATCGGTCCAGTATTTTAGTCTGAATCGCTCTACACACACACACACAGACAGACACACACACACACACACACACACACACACACACACGCACGCACATACACCACGACCCTCGTCTCGATTCCCCCCTCTACGTTAAAACATTTAGTCAAAACTTGACTAAATGTAAAAATGAGAGACCCCGAGTTTGATCCGCATGATCTCAGTCTGTCACAAGTGTTTTTACTCAGTGGGTCTGTATTGTTCAATAACTTTGCGAGTATCAATCGAACAAAGGTCGAGGAAGAGAATGATGAGTTATCAATGTGTACATCGAAAATAATGCAAGAAAATGTTTGAGTTGATAGTAGATCAGCAGATAAGATCTTAACAAGGGCAACAACTCCGATACGTGAAGTGTGACATAGCATAGAGGATGCGACTGTTTCGCCACAGGTACTGAGCACCTGTCATAAGATACCTTTTTTTCCCTCAAACAATACATAATTATGTTACTCTTTTTTTGATGTTTAAACACCAAAATCTTGCCTGCGTGAATGTATAACTTCAATAATGTGTCTCTGACCCCAGCAGAAAAAAATTACAACTGTCACCATGCATACAACATATGAGACAAAGAGGCAAATCCGACTCATGTTTCCGGGAAACTTTGTATGCTCAGACTATGCCATCTTAGAACGTAGCACTCGGATACAACAAAGATAGCAAAGTACCACCATAACATTGCAGCAGACAACGTTTGATAAGGGGGAGGGGGGTGGGGGTAGATGGGTGTAGTGATGCAGGCGCTGGCCCGGGGAGTTGAAGCGTTATGAGACAAGATCAAGGCGTGGCCACAACCAGCAGTACAGCAGGATCCCCTGCCGCACGGACCAAAGGAGCAACTCCTTCTTCCCCCGCACAGTCAGAGCACGGACCTACATTCTAGAATGTAGGTCCGTGGTCAGAGACTGGAACACCCTGACTCCTGAAACCCTGGCCCTGTATGCTGATGCCCCTACCGGCCAAGTGGGGAAGGTGGGGGGGGGGGGGGGGGCATCATGCCCACAGTAACATCCCTTCTCTTCCCTTTTTTTTTAAACTTTATTTTTTATTTTATTATTTCTAACTGACCTCTCTTCGCCCCACCATGCAACAATAATGGTCATTCGTGACGGTGGTTGCTAAACGGAAGAAGAAGAAGACGAAGTGGCGTACCACCATAAATCGAACCAAGCAGTCCATGAGCGAGTTTTAGCGTCAACTAAGGTGACTCGAGTCGAACCGGAGGTCGCAAAAACTCGGTCCGGTACGACTGGAGTGACGTCACCGGTTAACCAACTTTCAACCTTGCTTCCTGCGTAGGGTCTCTCCAGTTCCAAGATGGCTGCCAAGGCGAGGTGAGAAACTTCTGCAAATATTTTTTGACAAAGTTACGGATTGTGAGAAGACATTTGTTGTAAATCACTTAGCCTTTCAAAAATTAAGTATACTGGGTTGGATACTGTCTTGGTTTTAATGCATTTTATTTTAGCAGTGATGTTTATTTTGGGAAGAAATGAGGTCAACAGGAGTTTGGGTGCGATTTCGGCTCAAATGTACTTTAGCGCCCTGAACTTTTACCCGGCTGTTTTGCGCTCGATTTTCACGCTCACTTCTTCATTGACGTTCGAATCGATAGTTCGATGTTTTGGCATTACATTCACATCAACAATAAAACAGTACTGCTTGTTCATCATCGTCGTCCATCAACTCTCCACAACAGTAAATCCGTAACGCGCTTGTCGCCATCTTGTTGCAAGGGACGCGACTGGACACAACCCAACAGCGTTTCCGCGAAGAAAAAAACCAGACATGCGCAGTGACCCTACCGTAGCTCAACCCTGTTCCTCGCGAAAACTCGCTCAATTTCTACTTCCTGTTCAATTTTTAGACACTGGGCTTTCCGAGGAACAACTACTTTCGGTTTTCCGAGTTTTTGCTGCTAAAGACGCTTTGCATGGTAACTGCGACACGAATTTGACACCTAGCTGTTTGGTAAACACATGCACTACACACCTGATGTGTTTTGGTGCAGCAAGTTGTGCGACAATTTGCGTGGATTGAAAGGTAAACAAACCCAAGGCGGAGGCGTCACCAGCCCTCATAACAGTGGAAAGTCACCTGTTGTCCCGCTCTTTTCAACGTGTTTGTGCTTGTTATGCAACGTTGCTACGTTCCGTAGATTATTGATTTTAAACTTGTTGATGTATCTTTATTTGTTTTGCACTCTACGAGACCACCAGGCTGGACGAAAGTCTACAGATTTGCTGCAAACAATGAACATTCCTTTGCGCAGCAAATTTGCATTGTATGTTGTATTCACAAAACCTCAAGAGTACAACTATTTTTGCTATTTACATATAGTTGCAAAAGCCAGATGATGTTCTTCAGAAGCTCTGTACTTTGGTGATCACTTGAACTTGCTGCATGGTACCTTTTCTGCTTTCACTTCAGTTTCATATTGCAATACATGTGCATGCCTTTGCAGTTCAGTGTCTTTCAGTTATTTCATGTCATTAAAACAGTGCGTTTGTGCACTGTCTAGATGTTTAAACAATCAATATGTCAAAAGATTTGTTGTAGGGAAAATGTAGCTTTGGTCTTGCATTGCATGCACATCATGCATCGATCATGCAAGCCTGTAGGAGATCGATGGTATTGTTTGTTTGTTCGTTCATGGGCTGAAACTCCCACAGCTTTTACGTGTATGACCGTTTTTACCCCGCCATTTAGGCAGCCATACGCCGCTTTCGGAGGAAGCATGCTGGGTATTTTCGTGTTTCTATAACCCACCGAACTCTGACATGGATTACAGGATCTTTTTCGTGCGCACTTGGTCTTGTGCTTGCGTGTACACACGGGGGTGTTCGGACACCGAGGAGAGTCTGCACACAAAGTTGACACTGAGAAATAAATCTCTCGCCGAACGTGGG
Organism: Littorina saxatilis; assembly: GCF_037325665.1. NCBI lineage: Eukaryota > Metazoa > Mollusca > Gastropoda > Littorinimorpha > Littorinidae > Littorina > Littorina saxatilis. The sequence continues at coordinate 83,191,563 of NC_090256.1, read as the reverse complement.
GACGAACTCACGCTGACAGCGGCCAACTGGATACAAATCTAGCGCGCTACCGACTGAGCTACATCCCCGCCCTAGATCGATGGTATGAACATGGACAGTATACACTGAGACAGTGACTATGCACTTCAGGAGAAGTAACTTGATCGTGCAAATAATGCTGCTCATGACTGTATCAGGGTATGTCAGACATTCTCCCATCTGAAGTGTCACTATATATGAACCTGAAGCTTTAAATGGGTGGGCATGCACACACAGGCAAATGCACACACACACACACAGGATGAATTCAGACATGTGGGGTTATTCTGGCAGCGTGTACTAACAAACAATAGTGCTGCTCCGAGTTAATGTTACAGGATATAGAGCATTCCACTTTAATTGTCACTCACAACATTGAATCCCTATTTTCCTCAGGTATTAATTAGCTCCTGTTGAACAATTTGTGTGACAATGCAACTTTTGGGTAATAAAACCAAAGGCTACAGTACACAGACAGGCAATAACCACCATGAGCTTAGCATGGTGTTTGAAGAGGCCAACTGGGATGGCCATTCCAGGGGAAAATTAAGTTTGTGAATGGCAGAACAGCAGATTTATTAAACAATGAAATAAACACTCAGTAAACACTCAGTAAAAAAAACACCCGACATATATTCTAATCTCCAATTCAATTGAGCACTAATTTGGGCTAATGAAGTGTAAGTTATGTTTAGTTTGGAAGCTGCTCACAACAACTGTATATAATTTACATACATGTATGTAAAATCTGAGAAGCCTTTAATGGTTTACACAGTCCTTTACACCAGAAGAAAATATTGTTCAGGTACAACAGTATGTCATTCCTGCCAATCTGTAAAGACAAAACTTTCCAGTGTGCAGAATCCAGTAGATTTCTGTTCTCACCCGAAAAATTTCCTGGATAACAGACAATGATCTTTGGAGATTCTTGTGTTTCCTGCAGCATAATCCACAAATTGAGTTGATGTGTGCTGTCAAACTGTAATGTTATTATATCAGGTTGAACTATAGGCCGAAAAACTGGTTGACTGCGTGCTTGAAACTTAATTCTTTTTTCCTGGTTTAGTCATCCCAGTGTCATTGTTGGCAGTTTTATGCACTTTGTTCGCATCCTCTTACAGTCCTATGTTACTGTTAGGCAGTCTTTAAGTTATAGGTCCAGAGCACAGGCTAGGAGTTCAGGTTCACAAGTCTGTTGTACTGTCACTAACACGGATAGGGTCACTCACCTACGGATGCATGTTCTATTGTTACATCACTGATAAAGCTTACAATTGAACATTCTTGGATTTTTCTACAGTTTCATATTATACCGGCTACTGATCCTGTCTATAGCATTCTTGGCACATATTTACAACATAAAGAGAATTTTTTTATAATGTTATACATATATCATAAACTGATGATGACCTTGGGAAGAAGACTTACAAAAAGTGATGAACTATTTAACAAAAATGATTATGCTCTTGGCCTCTTTACCTTCACCAGCCGACCACTTTACCACGCACACATGCATTAATATACCCCTTCACTGCATTTGTCCAAATTCCTGGTTAAAGCTTCAGTGACCTTTCTCTATAATTTGTAAGCCTTATTAAGGATATATAATTATGCAATACAGTGGAACCCCCCTTTTAAGACCTCCAAAAATCTGAGAGAATCAGGCCTTAAAAAAGGGGGAGTCTTACAATAGGGGTAATTTTACAGAGGTTATGAACAGAAAGTCTTAGAAAACAAGGTCTTAAAAAGGAGGGAGTCATAAATTGGGGGGGTCTTAAAAGGGGGGTTCCACTGTAGTGAGCATACCTTAATTAAGACACACATGCACTGGTTCACTGGCTTGTGTTCCATAAGCAGAATACTTTAAACCCTTGTGTATACGCCTGTATATATAATTATTATATATATATATATTAATTTTTTATTTCAGCACCATGACGGATGGGGTGCGAGTGACGGGAATAGATCCGCAATGCTCTCTGGCGCTGCTAAAGAAAAAGTTTTCTGATGCAAGGGAAATATACTACCCGCTGCTGAAGAATGAGGCTGTCATCATTTTTGACGATCCAGCAGGTGTGTTTTAGTTTGATTAGTTATCACATTTTTCCTTTAATTTTGTCATGAAGAGAACTCTTTTGTTTGAAATTAAACTGTGTGTGTGTGTGAGAGAGAGAGAGAGAGAGAGAGAGAGAGAGAGAGAGAGAGAGAGAGAGAGAGAGAGAGAGAGAGAGAGAGAGAGAGAGAGAGAGAGAGAGAGAGAGAGAGAGAGAGATATGTTAGTTCTGAAGAAATCAAAGACTGGAGATTACATGTTGAAAATTATAAATACAAAATTGTGTTTGGTTTTTAGTGTTCATCATTTGTTTGCAGCGTTGAATTAAGGCATATATACACATACTTAGGGATACCATTTGGCATTGGTAGTCGGAGAAACAGCAAACTTATTTTATATAGCTGAAAAGTGAAAACTTATTCGCCATTTTCTATTGGGATTGTCAAAAATTTTCATAGGTTTGGATATGTGCTGCCAAGGACTGACTAAAATTTCAGAAAACTGCGGACACTTTTATGGTTATTCCAGCAAATTTGTTTAAGAAATTCTTCTCCAGATCTCTGCAATATATTTTATCTTGCTGTGTTGTGCACGTGTACTTTCAGCAACATTGAGAGAGCTTGAACGGACCAGTGAAAAATGGAAAGTCCTGCAATTGCCACATGAGGTAAGCTTGTCTCTATTTTATTATCTCATCTGTGTTTTAGTTTAAGATCTTTAGACATTTTCTTTCTTCTTCTTCTTCTTCTTCTTCGTTCATGGGCTTAGACTCCCACGTTCACTCATGTTTTTCGTGTATGACCGTTTTTACCCCGCCATTCAGGCAGCATACGCCGATTTCGGGGGAGGCATGCTGGGTATTTTCGTGTTTCTATAACCCACCGAACTCTGACATGGATTACAGGATCTTTTCCGTGCGCACTTGGTATTGTGCTTGCGTGTACACACGAAGGGGGTTAAGTCACAAGCAAGTCTGCACATAAGTTGACCTGGGAGATCGGAAAAGTCTCCACCGGGATTCGAACTCACGACCTCCCGATTAGGAGGCTCACGTCTTACCACCACGCCACTGCGCCCGTCAAACATTTTCTTTCATGTTGGATGTGTTGTGTCAAACTCAGATACAATAAGCAAAAAAGTAACTTACTTCTTGTGCAGATATGCAAGTAAACAATGAACAGCGATTGAATAAGTAGCAAGTTACTTTGTGTGCCAAGTATATTCAGTGGAGCCAGTACCCATGTGGAACTAAGCATTACTTTCAATAGTGTGCTATTCGAGTAGTCTGGTAGGGATTGTCCATTTCTCGTACAAATTAGATACAAGCTAGGTCGCAACATGAAAGTGTTGCTGTATTATACAACAACCTCTGTAAATAAGTAAGGCTCAGACTCAAGACTCAAGATTTTACTGTCCTTACGGCAATATTGATGGGTCAAGATTGTTTGTTTATTTCTTTGTTTGTCATCAACTGACAATGTAAAAAACCTCAGACATCTCACTGAATTTCAATTGCAACGTACATGTGCCATTAAAAGTCAATGTTAGACTTAATGAGGTAAAATTTTTGCGTGCATAATTTGAATTAGATTAAAAATCATGTGCATTCTAAATGTGAATTTTATTACTGCAGGTGTTCAGCAAGCACAGTGCTTGGGTGGACAAGGATCTGTCAGCTCTGATTCAGGCCACGTCAGCATACGTTGATACCCTTATGAATATTGGGAATGTGGACGTTGTCTTTGACAAAAAGGACAAAGAGTATAAGCTCACAGGAAAGCCGTATCAGGTTTGCGAAGTGCTGTGAATATTGAGACACTAGGCTGTCCTGATAGTTATACAGGCATGGGAATTGTCCGCTGAAAGGCAAATCTCTGCCGAAATCTTTTTTGTTCCGCCGAAAAAGCAAAAGTGTCCGCCGAAAAAATAAATGGAGAAGGCAAATATGGTTCTGAAAACTTAATTTAATGGCAAACTTGGAGCTCAGATGACACCGAATTGCAGAATTTGGGTTCTTTGAAGAAAACAAGCAAGAGCCCGGACCCCCTAGTAAGGCTAGGCACTTCGTGCCGTCGACTTTGATATTACAAATTTTTAGCCTTTTTTACTTTTTTCAATTCCCATGCCTGGTTATAGGCCTCTGTGTGTGTGTGTGTCACTGTGTGTGTGTGTGTGTGTGTGTGTGTGTGTGTGTGTGTTTTGTGTATGTGTGTGTATGTGTGTGTGTGTGTCACTGTGTGTGTGTGTGTGTGTGTGTATGTGTGTGTGTGTGTGTGTGTGTGTGTGTGTGTGTGTGTGTGTTTAAAATTTGGGTGGGAAGGTAGCTCATTTAAGCTAATATGACAAATCAATAGAACTTTTTCCAGCATATTAATGCATTATAGTGAGAGTGGAACTTTTTATCCAATCTTGAGTAAGTGCTGAGTTTGCACTGTTCAACATCATCAGTGGAGACAGGAAATGCTTGCATACACAAACGCACATGCACACATATGTGCTCTCTCTCTCTCTCTCTCTCTCTCTCTCTCTCTCTCTCTCTCTCTCTCTCTCTCTCTCTCTCTCTCTCTCTCTCTCTCTCTCTCTCTCTCTCTCTCTCTCTCCCTCTCCCCAAGGACAGATTGTAAGAAAAGACATAGCCTTAAATCTTAATCCTTGTAAAATCAAATTCAATTCAACTCTCTCTCTCTCTCTCTCTCTCTCTCTCTCTCTCTCTCTCTCTCTCTCTCTCTCTCTCTCTCTCTCTCTCTCTCTCTCTCTCCCCAAGGACAGATTGTAAGAAAAGACATAGCCTTAAATCTTAATCCTTGTAAAATAAAGTTCAATTCAATTCAATTCACTCTCTCTCTCTCTCTCTCCCCTCTCTCTCTCTCTCTCTCTCTCTCTCTCTCTCTCTCTCTCTCTCTCTCTCTCTCTCTCTCTCTCTCTCCCCAAGGACAGATTGTAAGAAAACACGTAGCCTTAAATCTTAATCCTTGTAAAATCAAGTTCAATTCAATTCAATTATCTCTCTCTCTCTCTCTCTCTCTCTCTCTCTCTCTCTCTCTCTCTCTCTCTCTCTCTCTCTCCCCCCCCCCCCCCCCCCCCCCAAGGACAGATTGTAAGAAAAGGCGTAGCCTTAAATCTAAATCCTTGTAAAATAAAGTTCAATTCAATTCAATTCTCTCTGTGTGTCTCTCTCTCTGTCTCTCTCTCTCTCTCTCTCTCTCTCTCTCTCTCTCTCTCTCTCTCTCTCTCTCTCTCTCTCTCTCTCTCTCCCCAAGGACAGATTGTAAGAAAAGACATAGCCTTAAATCTTAATCCTTGTAAAATAAAGTTCAATTCAATTCAATTCTCTCTCTCTTTCCTTCTCTCTCTCTCGCTCTCTCCCCTCTCTCTCTCTCTCTCTCTCCCCTCTCTCTCTCTCTCTCTCCCCAAGGACAGATTGTAAGAAAAGGCATAGCCTTAAATCTTAATCCTTGTAAAATCAAGTTCAATTCAATTCAATTCTCTCTCTCTCTCTTTCTCTCTCTCTCTCTCTCTCTCTCTCTCTCTCTCTCTCTCTCTCTCTCTCTCTCTCTCTCTTCCCCCCCCCCCCCCCCCCAAGGACAGTTTGTAAGAAAAGGCATAGCCTTAAATCTTAATCCTTGTAAAATCAAGTTCAATTCAATTCAATTCTCTCTCTCTGTCTCCTCTGGGTGGTTTTTCTCCAGGAATGTTGTTCCTGCTGTTGGTGTTGTTGTTGCTGCTGTTGGTGTTGTTGTTCCTGCTGTTGGTGTTGTTATTGATGATGAATTTGTTCTTATTGTCATCATTTGCTTCCACTCCCTGGCTCATTTGATCTAATCCCATTTCAGATTGAGTGGGCCTGGAACTATTTGAGCAACATCCGAGACAACCAGCTGTTTGCCGCTCAAGCCTACCAGACAGGATCTCAGTCAAACTCTGCCACCTCCAAACTCTCCAACGGAAACTCACTCCCGAACGGTGACAGCGATCTGGATCACCGCTCACTGTTGGAGAAATCACACCAGAGTCACCGCTCATCCCAGAGGTCTCGTGAGCTTCAATTTGAGGATCCAGAACGGAACTCCTCACCAGTATCCAGGGAGGTAGGGTCTATGAAGAATGAAGACCTTGGACTGGTTTCTTCTGCGCAAGGTCTAGTCCCAGGTGCTTCTGGTGGCCATGGCAACGCAAGGTCTGGAGCGAGATCTCCACACCACGGAGGCCAGGCCAGAAAAACCTTGGAGGAAGACCTTGATGAAGACAACAGTGCTGCCGATCGTCCTGGAGCGATCAGTCTCGCAGGAGAGGCAGGCAGGCCAGGGGGCACAACCCCCAGGGAAAGACATCGACTAGATGATGGAAAGAACAGTCGTCAAGATGATGCAAACGACACCTTCCATGATTTTGCCAGTCTTCCAGCCAACACGAATAGAAAAGGTCTGGAGCAGTTCCGTTCCGATCCTGGTGACGACACACGTCCAAGCAGCAGCGGCAGAAACAAAGGGTCGTCAGCAACAGAATATAGAAGAGAAGTAGATCGTGCAGAATCTGAGCACAGGTCTGAGAGAAGCTTCCAGTCCCTGCAGGGTTATGGTGACTATGATAAGCATGGAGGGGGTGGTGACTTTAAAAGCCTTCAGCCTCAGTATGATAATTACAGAGCAAAAGGAGCCTATGGAGGTCAACATTCCCTGAACAGCCAGTACGGCCTGCATTCCAGTTCCATGGCGGAGCTGTCTCGGAAAAGTTTTAAAATAAGCCAGCAGTTGGATATGAAACTAAAACTGAAGGTTTGTTTGTTATTTTATTAATTTCTGTGGGTTTTGGTTGCCACTTTTTTCGTCTCTATGTTTATTTGTTAAATAGTTTTAGTATTTTTATCACAGCAATACCTGTCATTGGCTGTTCCAATGATCAGCGGTAACTTCAAATGTACCTGGCCAGATTAACTTACCACCAACTTGTTTTCAGATTGATATAATACTCCTTATACGAGGGCCAACTGAGAAGTATCGGGCCCGACCAGGAAGGAATTGACTTAGATATTTAAAACTTGGCATGAATTAAGAAATGTTCTTATGAAGACTTCATGCCAAATAATACGTATTTTCACCGGTTAGTTTGTGTGCCTTGCTTTCTCAAAGTACCATACCCCACTGTTAACCCCACATTTTAGAAAACTAACAAAACTCAGTGATCCAATATTTGCAAAGAAAAATATATAGCCAACTGGAAATTCATAATGACCTGACGTAAACTTTAGGCAGGGATCCCCCTTTCATAGACCACAGTAATAAGGTGGTCAGCCAAATGCAGGCTTGGAAGGAAAACCGTTTAAGATGACAAACGATGTGGAAGCCCACCAACGGTTACAACTGAAGAAACCGTTGATTCTGTCTGCGCGCTGGTGATGCAAAATTAACTAATGGGCAATTATTACATTGCTGATACACTTGGCATCTCACATAAAAGAGGTAGGAGTATTCTGTGCAGAAAACTTTTCACGAAGACAGTTTGAGCAAGGTAGGTCCTCAAACTTTTACACCAGAACAGAAGCACTTCAGATTGAACACGGCACGCGACATTTTACGCTTATTTGAAGCAGATCGAGAGGATTTTATGTCCCGATTTATTTCTGATGATGAGAATAGGGTACATCACTTTCAACCAATCAACCGTTCATGCAGTAGGAGCATCAAGGTTAAATACCCACCTAAAGAAGGTCAGGGTAATTTCCCCTTAAAATGGGGATGGCATCTGTTTTATTGGACGCAGAGGGGTATTTCCTGTTGGACTTAGTTCCAAAAGATGAGACAGTAACCAGTGAATTCTATTTCATACTTCCAAGTCAACTCTGAGAGCATATCAAGGCGAAGCACAGAGGAATGCTCCGGAAAGGGATGTTGCTCCGTTAAGACAACGACCCTGCCCAAAAGTCCTTGGTTTCCATGGCAACAAATCATTAATGCGGCTTGGAGATTGTTAACCATCCGCTGTATTTGCCAGATTTGGCACCCTCAAACGATCTTATGTTTGCAACCATGAGGAAGTACCCCAGGGTTGAGCACTACGAAACGGACAATGACGTCATGACTGCTTTTGAGGACTTGCAATACAAAGGCTTCTGCAGCAACGGCAGTACAGATCTGAGGCACAGATGGAACAAGTGTGTGGAGGTCCGGAGGGACAATGTTGAAATGTAAACTTTTTTTAGACTCGTAAGTCAACTCCTTCCTGGTCGGGCCCGATACTTTTCAGTTGACCCTCGTATATAGACAACTATGGACCTGCTTAATTTCGTAATGGACAGCTAAACCGGAAAAACAAAAATACATGTTTTCCTTCAACGGTTTGGCCAGACAGTTTCTCGGGAAGCCTGTTCTCTTCCTTGAAATAATATGTCTATTGGGCAGTGTTAGCTTTAAGGGGAATTCAACTTAAGAGGTCCTGGCCTCTTGTGCCCTGGGGTCAGTCTCAGTGGGTCAAAGTTAGTACAGTCGAACCTATCTTCTTCTTCTTCTTCTGCGTTCGTGGGCTGAAACTCCCACGTACACTCGTGATTTTGCACGAGTGGAATTTTACGTGTATGACCGTTTTTACCCCGCCATTCAGGCAGCCATACGCCGCTTTCGGAGGGAGCATGCTGGGTATTTTCGTGTTTCTATAACCCACCGAACTCTGACATGGATTACAGGATCTTTTCCGTGCGCACTTGGTCTTGTGCTTGCGTGTACACACGAAGGGGGTTAAGTCATTATAGCAGGTTTGCACACAAGTTGACCTGGGAGATCGGAAAAATCTCCACTCTTAACCCACCAGGCAGTCGAACCTATCAATAACGGCCATTGACGGGACCAACCAAAAGTGGTCTCTGTAAACAGGTGGTCCGTATGGAAAGGTGAATTTTATGAGAGAGAAAAAAATCATTCAAGATATTTTGGCATGGTTGTAATGGGCAGGTAGTCGTTATCAGCTGTAACTTATGAGGCTGGGTCCAATCTGATGAAAGGAAGAGGAAGAGTTGATCAATATTATATTTCTACTACATCACATTTTGGAGGTATGGGGAAAGAGCTTAACTTCAAATTAAGGAGAGGGAGTCAATCACAATAAATAATTGGAAGTTTTTATGAATATCATTCCACTCCATTTGACTTCGCAGTTGCTTTAACCTTGACTGTCAATGAAGCTACTGTTTACAGATCTATAAAGACGACATCACAAGGACTCAGACCATGGCGGTGGTAAATGCAGCTAACTGGGAGCTGAAGAACATAGGAGGAGTAGCAGGAGCCCTAGCCAAAGCTGCTGGACCCGAGATGGCGGCTGAGTGTAAACGCTTGTACGAAAAGAACGGAGCACTGGCTACAGCTCAGGTACGCGTGTGCTGAGGAAAAAGTGGTGGGACTCTGGTCACATTTTTGTTAAATCATTTCAGACAAATCCTTGCTGTTGGGAAACCATTTAATTGAGTTTTAAAGTTTATTATATTTTCTTTTGAGATGAGTTTTAATGACAAGAGAAAACCAGAATTGAATTCTTCCTTTCAGAACCTTTGAATCCATACCATGATCATAACCATGTAAAATACATCCAAGGTTTTATTTCAGTTGAACTTTATGTGATTCAATCTTTCTATAAGATGACTTTATCACTGTCATGCCTTTGCCAAAAAGTCATGTATAGTGCCAAGGTGAATTCTCTACCAAACAACCTTTACAAACACGAAGAGCTTTTAACTATACATATTAAAGTTTGTGCTATAATTCCCAGCTTCTGTTGAAGCAAGTGGTAGGAAAAGTATGAACATCATGATCGATTTCTGTCTAGCTGGTCATTTGATTAAAGATACCTCAGCTCATTGCTGCATCTTACACACACAACATGCAAATATCTGAAGATATTTTTATACAATGCTAATATTTAAAGGTACTGAACTTGTCAAATCCAGGTGCACGGAGCCCCTGGGGCTTTTAGTCATACCTCAGACAGCTATCCGTTAGAAGAACTACCAAGTTTCATTGACTTGCACCCAAAGAGTCAAGAACTGCGATTTTTTTACGAATTAATTTCGTACTCGGACCCGGCTGGTCTTGACCTATTTTTGGATCTAAATTTAGATCAGGTAGATCACCACATCATGCACAAAAAGACACGTCACTAGCAAACTATGTCAGACATCATCATGAGTTTGTGTAAAACAAAATGGAGGCCGGAATCACTCAGTTGAATCAAACTCCGACCAAACACCACGTAATAACTAGGTTAATTTATGCACTGGCGTAAACAAGAAACTGTCGAGCTTCACAGATGTCATCGTTGGGTAGTTTTGGGTTTGTTTTACTACCATAGGAGGATTTTTGAACTGTAAATGCACTCAGCTGCAACAAAAATGCAAAACGAAGGCTGTGAGCTGCACTGTGCCTTTAAATAAAAAGAAAACACACCAGTAACCAGGTTCGGTACGTTTATATCTAATATTTTTATATAAACTAATTTTAATATTTTTTATATATATATTATAATGCTAATATTTTTCTGGGAGTGCATAATCATCTTTTTTCACTAAGTTTACTTTTTAAAGTTGTGTGCTACATGTATCATGTTTTGATTGTATAAAAAAAACTTTAATACATCTTCCATTTAAACTTTTGATAACAGGTGGTGAAGACCAAGGCTTATGGGAAGCTGTCCCACCTGAAGTATGTGATCCACACTGTAGGGCCAATTCACATAGAGACAGACGAAGAAAGGAGTGTGTATGAATTAACACAGACTTTCTTCAATTGCCTGGAGTTTGCGGATAAACTGAACCTTCAGTCTGTAGCGTTTCCTTTCATCAGCACAGGTAAGATTAACTTAGCAGCAGCGCAAGCACGTACATCAGCAAATTTGCAGTTTGGTGTGTCTATGCATACGTTGTGGTCTGGGTGGCCGAGTGGTAACGCACTTGCGCTCGGAAGCGAGAGGTTGCGAGTTCGACCCTGGGTAAGGGCGTTAGCAATTTTCTCCCCCCTTTCCTAACCTAGGTGGTGGGTTCAAGTGCTAGTCTTTCGGATGAGACGAAAAACCGAGGTCCCTTCGTGTACACTACATTGGGGTGTGCACGTTAAAGATCCCACGATTGACAAAAGGGTCTTTCCTGGCAAAATTGTATAGGCATAGATAAAAATGTCCACCAAAATACCCGTGTGACTTGGAATAATAGGCCGTGAAAAGTAGGATATGCGCCGAAATGGCTGCGATCTGCTGGCCGATGTGAATGCGTGATGTATTGTGTAAAAAATTCCATCTCACACGGCATAAATAAATCCCTGCGCCTTGAATATGTGAGCGATATAAATTGCATAAAATAAAAATAAAATAAATAAATCCCTGCGCTTAGAACTGTACCTACGGAATATGCGCGATATAAGCTTCATATTGAATGATATTGATTGATTGATTGAATGTGCAAATACATTTACGCACAAACTCACTCACATACACACACACACATACACATATGCTCACGCACACACATACACAGATATGTAAACAAATAGCACGCATGCGCATGCACAAATAGCACACCCACAAACATGTGCATGCACAATTGGCACACCCACACTAGCACACATGACGCACACCTGATACACAAACATGACACACACACATCAGTGGCAAAAGCAGTGACTGTTGAGAAAAATTACTAGGTTCTTGTTCTTCTTCTGCGTTCATAGGCTGCAACTGCCATGTACACTTCTGTTTTGCATGTGCATTTTTTTTTTTTACTTGTATGACGTTTTTAGTTTTGCCGTTTAGGCAGCTATACTCCGTTTTCGGGGAAAATAAACTAGGTTCATAATGAGCGAAAGTGTTCTCTTTTGCACTTGCTTTTCATGGTCATGATCTCTTTTTCATAACAGTTTCTGTCTCTTGTGCTAGGAATCTTCGGGATGCCTGTTGATCTTTGTGTGCGTGCTCTGGTGACGGCCCTTCATGTGTTTGGCTACAACCGCCTCACCAGCCAACCAAATAAACAGTTCACCACCCTGCCTGCCTTGCAGGAGGTGCATTTCATCCACAATGACATCAATGTTGTTTGTCAGGCCGTCCTGATGGCAGAAGACCTGTTTAAGGAAGAAACTGCAGACTCTGCCTTGAAGAAAATGCGAGAAGGACAGCAGAAGTATTCGCAGCATGTGTACCCCTTCCGTTTTGGGTAGGTGCCTGCGATGATTCTGCAGATGACATTTTTAGTGTGGTGCAATCAGTGATGCATTCCTTGTCATAGTTTATATTATACTCTCTTTCAACTGTTGCTGGTATGCTTTCTATTTTCTCTTCTGTCTAAGGATAGTTTTCTCTCTATGTTTAATTGATATTGAACACCATCGTATTGTTATCAGATCCTTTTTAAGCTAAGAATACAACCTTCAGTGAAAAGTATGTCTGTCACATCTGTGTGATACTGATATTTTTACATCTGTCCTCCCCTTAATTATTCTAAAGCTTAATAGTGATTTGTCGGGAAATACCTCACTGTTGTCAGTATATTGCAGAATTCATTTTTCATTCAACGCCATTCATTTGTATGACATTGCAGTGGCTCAGAACGTGTCAAGGGCCTAGAAGCTGATGAAAGAGATCGCTACGGTGGTTACGGCTCCAGCAGCCCACATGCAGAGAAAGATTACCTTGGCAGAGATCGCACGAGCAACCTCCTTGCAGAGGACAGGGATCGTAGTCGCACAGGTCGATCAAGCACACGAGAAACAGAGGTTGCTGGCTTGGGAGATCGTTATGCAAGCTGGGACAGCAGCAGTCGTGGAGCTGCTGCAGCAGCGATGGACACAAACAACAGTCGCAGTCGCAGTCAGCATCGGTCAGACGCTACATCACACTACACAGAGCCCATGTCACTTCCTGTCGACTTCAGCCAGGCGTCAGAGCGTCGAAGAAGTGGCTCCGTGGACAGGGGAAGAAAGTAAGAAGATTTGTTGAAGCCTTGCACTAATGTATGACAACATTTTTCCCCAGAAAAAGTTTTAAAAAAGAAAACCCAACGAAATGAAAAAAACCCAGCAAACACAACAAAGCTTGAAGGAACTTTACATTTTGGGGCTCTAAAGCTAACAGGTTGAGAAAGGTCAGACAGTCTGAGGGAGGGAAGCACAAAGCAAGAATGGGGGGGGGGGGGGGGGGGAGAGGAATTCACTTTCGTAGTAAGCCTTACATCGATAGAAACTGGACTGACTGACTATCAGGGTATAACGTCCTCTTAGACCAGTTGGTCTATATTGGGACAGGTATTGGTAATACGGTGAGGATATGGTGTGATGCTTTGACTCGAACAAGCCTGCTGTGGCTGTCTTCTTTGACACGCCAGCATTAGGTTTGTCTCATCAAAGTATTGACATACGATCATGATAATCAGAAACGAGAGATGATGCATGCGTGTCTTTGTGTTTTCCAAGCCCTGGGGCTTTCGCTGTAAACTTGGGATCTTTTTTGTGCGCATTTGTGCACACGCGGATGTTCGGACACCGAAGAGAGCCTGAGCAAAGTTAACTCCGAGAAATAAATCTCTCGCCGAACCAGGGATTCGAACCCACGCTAATAGCAATGAACTGGTTAGAAAGTCAGCGCTCTACCAACTGAGCTACGTTCCCCCCGGAAAATGGAGAGTGTATGTGATAAGAGCATGAACTGAAATCATTGGAAATTTTTTGTTCACAGTAATCAAATTAACTCTAACTTTAAGGATACTTATAATTACGCTGTGGTTGTGTTTGTTTGATTGTTCTGAATTACAGAAGTTTTGGGGGAAAAGGGAGGGCCAAGACTGGTTACCAGATTATTCACACCAGGAGACAGAGCTAAAAGTGTTATCAGTGACGCAGGTCATGTGAAGGAATTGCATCTTTTTTCAGGGTTTAACCTGGGAGAAAAAGGCTATGGGACATTTGTCCCCCTCAACCAAATTCCGATGGGACATAGTCTAAGGCAAGAAGCGCCAAAGAGGCCTGTACGCGTTTTGACTAAAGATGCAAAATGGTGCAATATGGTGCTATCTGAGAATTAGCTGCTATATCGTGTTATGTGTGTGTGTGTGTGTGTGTGTTTGTGTGTGTGTGTGTGTGTGTGTGTGTGTGTGTGTGTGTGTGTGTGTGTGTGTGTGTGTGTGTGTGTGATCCGATGTAAAGTGTACATTTGGTGGCGCAGTGGTAATTGTAATCTCAATGCGCCCTTTGACGCACTGAAGGGAATTATGATGGGACATTTTCAGATTTTATGCGCCAATGGCACAGGGCGCACTAGTAAATGAAACCCTGTTTTTTACAGGACATCGACGTCTGTCTCTAGCTCCGGAGAAGCTAAAACCTCTCAAGCTTCAGGAGGCAGGGACCCATCCCCAAGGCCTACGCGGCCCCGAAGTAACTCCCTGGACATGAGAAAAAGATCCTCTCCTTCCTCTTCCTCTTCTCCCTTAACAGTCACGGGTGTGTCCGGCAAGCAAAGCAGTCCCAGCCCTGCCAATAGTTCAACGGGGAGAAAACAACCACCTATTATAAAGCAACCTCTTGGTACAGGTGCAGCTAAACTAAAAACTGGTTTGCTGAAGAAATTTTCCAGCCAAGGCTCAAAATATGGTGGTGAGTACAACTTTAAAGTGGATTTGAATAGAGTACTGTATGTAACTTGTAAGCAAGTGCTGTAAACATATATATCAAGTTATCTTTGGAGGCATGTACATTAGAATGGGAGCTACCTAATGCTGAGTTGATAGCCCGCAATAGCCTGTAACAAATAATATCAGATTGTGCTGAAACCAATGCCAGCAAAAAGTGTCTGAGAGACCCAGCCGTAAGATCTCGTCAGTGACAGCTGTCCAAAGTATGAAGGTGTACAACCGAGTCCTACTTAAAGGACCAAGAAGAAGTTTAACACTGGTTGAGCTGTTGTGACAAGGAAAACCACTGGGTCACCTCCCAAATGTATTCCAGGGAAGTGAGCTCTGTTTGGATGTTGTTACCTTTGCTGTTTGTGCTGTCAAAATTCTATTATGCATTTTTGACTCACATGCGAAGCAAAAGTGAGTCTATGTACTCACCCGAGTCGTCCGTCCGTCCGTCCGTCCGTCCGTCCGGCCGGCCAGCCGGCCGTCCGGAAAACTTTAACGTTGGATATTTCTTGGACACTATTCAGTCTATCAGTACCAAATTTGGCAAGATGGTGTATGATGACAAGGCCCCAAAAAACATACATAGCATTTTGACCTTGCTTCAAGGTCAAGGTCGCAGGGGCCATAAATGTTGTCTAAAAAACAGGTATTTTTCACATTTTTCCCATTTTCTCTGAAGTTTTTGAGATTTAATACCTCACCTATATATGATATATAGGGCAAAGTAAGCCCCATCTTTTGATACCAGTTTGGTTTACCTTGCTTCAAGGTCAAGGTCACAGGAGCTCTTCAAAGTTGGATTGTATACATATTTTGAAGTGACCTTGACCCTGAACTATGGAAGATAACTGTTTCAAACTTAAAAATTATGTGGGGCACATGTTATGCTTTCATCATAAGACACATTTGGTCACATATGATCAAGGTCAAGGTCACTTTGACCCTTATGAAATGTGACCAAAATAAGGTAGTGAACCACTAAAAGTGACCATATCTCATGGTAGAAAGAGCCAATAAGCACCATTGTACTTCCTATGTCTTGAATTAACAGCTTTGTGTTGCATGACCTTGGATGACCTTGACCTTGGGTCAAGGTCACATGTATTTTGGTAGGAAAAATGTGTAAAGCAGTTCTTAGTGTATGATGTCATTGCTAGGTTTAGCTGAAGGTCAAGGTCATGTAAAGGTCAAGGTCAAGCATGTGAGTCGTATGGGCTTTGCCCTTCTTGTTACATGTGTGTTGGGTGTGAAAAAAAGAGCAATATCTATATACCAAAGAGCTGTAAAATACTTCAGTTTTTTATGTTGGTTTAACCTTAGGTTCTGATCCAACTGTTGCGAGTTTAGAGTTAGGATGTGGTCCATAACTGGGAAGAAATTATTGGATTGATTCTGTGAACACTAGATTTAGCTGCCCTATTGACAGACAACATCATTAAAAAAAAAATTGAAATAGTTCTGGAAAATATTGAAGGTATTTTCTAGTTAGGTCAATGCATCTGTTTATCAGGTATTTCTAATTTGAAAATACTGACAGGAATTTTGAGTAGGATCAGTGGAGTGTATCTGGTTTGCAGGCAGAACGTCAGACTACAGCGGCAATGACACAGACTCTGCCAGCGCTGCCGGCAGTGAATTCGACGACACAGACATTAACTGCCCTATCTGTCTGGATCCTGTAAGACATCCAATGAAGCTGCCCTGTGGTCACCAGTTCTGCACCGTCTGTGTGGAACAAGCCATGTCCATCACCCCCAAGTGTCCCAAGTGTCAGCGAGTCTTTGGCATTGCCAAGGGGACCCAGCCAAGAGGTGGAACAATGACTTACACTGTTAGCCGTATTTTGGCTCTACCAGGCTATGAGGGTCATGGAACGATTGTTATCCAGTACTACATCCCTTCAGGAAACCAAGAGGTACTTGTGCTTGTAGTATGTAGTAATCAATGAAAAGTAATGTTAACACACCTTTGTGCACGTCTACATGCGGAATGCATGGACTCCGACACATGTATATTAATTCCCCCCGCGGGTTAGGGGGAAGAATTTACCCGATGCTCCCCAGCATGTCGTAAGAGGCGACTAACGGATTCCGTTTCTCCTTTTACCCTTGTTAAGTGTTTCTTGTATAGAATATAGTCAATTTTTGTAAAGATTTTAGTCAAGCAGTATGTAAGAAATGTTAAGTCCTTTGTACTGGAAACTTGCATTCTCCCAGTAAGGTAATATATTGTACTACGTTGCAAGCCCCTGGAGCAAATTTTTGATTAGTGCTTTTGTGAACAAGAAACAATTGACAAGTGGCTCTATCTCATCTCCCCCCTTTCCCCGTCGCGATATAACCTTGAATGGTTGAAAACGACGTTAAACACCAAATAAAGAAAGACACATGTATATTCATTAACACACATATTATATTATGTAGGGAATCCTGCACACTTGCACAGATACACAGACAGAATGAGATTGAGACACACGCACACACATTCTCTCACATATGCATACTGTTGCCTTTTAGACTTTTTTAAGTTAATTTGTTCAAGCATTTGCTTTTCAGGTTTGGTTTTTTGTAGGATGCAAGATTGCTTGAACTGAAACTTTGTGACTGTGTTGAAAGAGAGAGCAGGGAAAGTCTTCCCTTTCCTTGCCATGGCTGGTGTTGGTTGTCATGATACTAGGGAATAATCAGATGTTTGGTTTGTGTTTTGCTTGAATCATTGAAAAAAAAGTGAGGCAGAATGCTAACAATAATGGTGAGGAAACTTGTTTGTTCATTTAATGCACTAATATCAGGGATTGGCTTGGGCGTCGGTCATTGGTCTTTTGCCATGTTAAATTCGGAAATGACCGACACACATGGGTCTCAATCCGTCAATTGACCGATAGACATGCAGCAGTCAGTCAGCTCGTCTTATTTTGGCGACAATCGTGATTGAAAGGACTCGCAGCAAGACTGGGAGCGCCGCAATACTTAGCGAGCAGACGAAAGTTGGGAGTATTTCAAAAACTGGGATCGGCTAGTTTGTTTCGCTCGCCGATCCTACATTTACCTCTGCTGAGCACGCAATTTCCGTTGACAAAGAAAACAAAATGTCTCGCCGTCCACTTCCAGCACCAAAAAAAGAAACAAAAGTTGTTGCCCGGACAGATGACGATGTTGGGGGAATCGGCACCCACACCAGCCGCAGGCGTTTGTAACTTGGGCCCGATAGTCGCTTCTTCAGAGGAAAGACAGATATTGTCTGTGGAGTTGATTAAAAAAAGTTGTTTTGATAACTTTTCTGTTTGTTATTGTGTCCTCAGACCTTTTATTCCTCTTCATGTAAGACCATTGGAAAATAAACAAAAAAATGAAGAATTGAATTGAATTTTCCTCTCAATTGTAAATTGTAAACAACTTTCAGAAGTTTCTCCTCACTGCCGTAATGCACAATTGCGGCAGTCCCGTGGTGGAAGGAAAGTGGTTTTTTCTTGACTATTTGGTTTGCAAAATGACTGATTGATTCATGGCTGAGTCAGTCAATGGACCTCTAATGGACAAAACCCAAGCCAATCCCTGTAATATTCTCATAGGTGCCAGGAAACTAGTTCTGTATTTCTCTCTCTTTTACTGTGTTCTGTAAAAAGAACACTTAGCTACTTCCTTATGCTACTCAACCTTGTGTTTTTATTTATTCCATCTCTTTTGTTCTTTTTCTTCACACGTAATCATGTAATGAGCTTTTTGACTCACATGCGAAGCAAAAGTGAGTCTATGTACTCACCCGAGTCGTCCGTCCGTCCGTCCGTCCGTCCGGAAAACCAACGTTGGATATTTCTTGGACACTATTAAGTCTATCAACACCTGATGTGGCCTGATGGTGTATGGTTACAAGATCTCAAAAAACATGTGCGGCAACTTGACCTCACTTCAAGTTCAAGGTCACAGGGGCCGTAATTGTTGTCTTAAAAACGACCATTTTTCACATTTTCGCATTTTTTTCTGAAGTTATCGAGAATGGCAACCTTAGCTATGTATGCTATACAGGGCAATGTAAGCCCTATCTTTGGACACCAGTTTGGTTGACCTTGCTTCAAGGTCAAGGTCGCAAGGGTCCTTTAAAGTTGGATTGTATACATATTTTGAAGTGACCTTGACCCTGAACTATGGAAGATAACTGTTTCAAACTTAAAAATTATGTGGGGCACATGTTATGCTTTTATCATGAGACACATTTGGTCACATATGATCAAGGTCAAGGTCACTTTGACCCTTATGAAATGTGACCAAAATAAGGTAGTGAACCACTAAAAGTGACCATATCTCTTGGTAGAAAGAGCCAATAAGCACCATTGTACTTCCTATGTCTTGAATTAACAGCTTTGTGTTGCATGACCTTGGATGACCTTGACCTTGGGTCAAGGTCACATGTATTTTGGTAGGAAAAATGTGTAAAGCAGTTCTTAGTGTATGATGTCATTGCTAGGTTTAGTTATTTGACCTTGACCCTGAAGGTCAAGGTCATGTAAAGGTCAAGGTCAAGCATGTGAGTCGTATGGGCTTTGCCCTTCTTGTTCCCTTCAGAAGAAATCTGAAACAAAAAGCCTACTAGCATTCCAAAGTCAAGAATAAAAGAGCAAGAACGGTAAGTTAATGGAATTTTTAACTGACAGCTAGAACACAGCATCAATAGATTGAGGTTCTGATGAACTTTTGTCAATAAACGTTTCATAAACTAAACATTATTACTTGTTCTTTTTGATCTTCAGACCTGCCACCCAAATCCGGGACGTATGTACGGCAGCTGCCAACGCACAGCGTATCTGCCTGACAACAAGGAGGGACAGGAAGTGTTAAAGATGCTGCGCAAGGCCTTCGATCATCGCCTGATATTCACCGTCGGTGATTCTGTCACCACTGGCGCCACAGGTGTCATTACCTGGAATGACATTCACCATAAGACCTCCTCACATGGGGGTGCTACAAGGTGAGTAGTCCTCCGCTGTTACCTAGTTGTCTTCTGTGTTCTTCTCATCATGCTAACTGTCATAAAACAAATTAAAAAATGTATCAGTGTCATCAGTGTTGTTGAAATGACGAAGATTGCAGTTTTGCTGCAGGGACTCCGCACCACCCCAGAGATTCTCTTTCAGGTTCACCATCTCTGGTTTGAATTTGTGTCGTATATGGCAGCAAAGGTTGGGTATGCCTGGGGTTTGCTTGCCTGTTCCACATATGATTTGGACAGCTTCAGTGTGTAGAGGTGGACAAAAAGCTGTCGAGAGCTATCAATCCACAGGAGCTGTGGCCTATTATTGCATAAACCTGTTGAATTGATGGTTTCTTAAAAAGTTGATAACTTCTTTGGGTTTAGGGTTTCTGCTCTTGTTTTTAACATCTTCTTCTTTGTTCATGGGTGGAAACTCCCACAGTTTTTACGTGTATGACCGTTTTTACCCCGCCATTTAGGCAGCCATACACCGCTTTAGGGGGATGCATGCTGGGTATTTTCATGTTTCTATTACCCACCGAACTCTGACATGGAGTACAGGATCTTTTCCGTGCGCACTTGGTCTTGTGTTTGCGTGTACACCAAAAGGGGGATAAGGCACTAGCACTAGCAGGTCTGCACATAAGTTGACCTGGGAGATTAAAAACATCTCCACGCTTTTAAACCACCAGGCCAGGCCGGGATGGGAACTATGACCTTCCACTTGAGAGGTCGGCTTCTTATTAACTAGGCCATTGCACCCGTCGTTTTTAACATCAACTTTAAAATGAACATTGCTTTTGTGTCTTAAGTTGGTTTTTTTTTTTGTTTTTTGTTTTTTGCTCTGTCGCTGGATTTTTGGCTTAAACCTGCAGATTGTGTCTAAGAATTTTTGTGCAAAACGTATTGTGTTCACAATTCTGTTTATTAACTTCTGTTTCAGTTTTGGATACCCAGACCCCAGCTACTTGAAGCGGGTCAAAGAAGAGTTGGCTGCCAAGGGAATAACGTCTCCATGAAACACAGCACCAGTTTTAAAGGGGCCTTGTCCTGACAGACTTACATTACTGTGAAACCCTCTTATTGTGAACATCCAGGGAAGGAGTTTAAGTTCTGTATATGGAGAATATTACAACAATCTGATATCGAAATAGCAAATTTATGAATGATTTGAAATTACAAGTTGTTCACTATAACCAAATTATTATTATTTGAGAATTCAAAATGGGTGGGTTTCTTTGTGAATTGATTCAGTGAAACCTTTGTTTTAAGATCGTCTGGTTTTAAGAATCCCTCTTCATTGAGAAATGATTTTCTCTGACTTTCTGTTCGGTGTGTCAGTAGATTTACCTGCATTTTTATACTCCATCTTTTTTAAGACCTGAATGTTTCAGATTTCTGGAGGTCTGAAAAAAGACCAAACAGTCATTTACTTCCGTCCAAAGAGCCTTGCATTTTCTGAATTCAATGGCAGGGGGAGAACATCTTATTGTACAATTGTGAAGAAAGATAGGGCTGATATTGTGATGAGTCATGTTTCTTGGTTAGAAGTGATTGTTAAATTTGTTGTGCCATATTTCTATGTACAGTAGGTGATGCGTTGAAGCTTTTAGTGTATAAGATTGTATATCCATGCACATAAAATCTTTTGCTTTGAGTAATATACTGTGATTGTTTCTACTTTAATACATTGTGTTATTGTAACTTGGAAAGTCAAAGTGCACGAGAGAGAGAGAGACGGAGAGAGGGGCCGAGAGAAGAGAGAGAGAGAGAGAGAGAGAGAGAGAGAGAGAGAGAGAGAGAGAGAGTTTGTGTGTGATTCTGATGAAAAAATAGGTGGTTGTACAACAGGATTTGAAAGAGGGAAATGAGAGTGACAGGCTTGAAGCAGTTTCTCGACATGTAGTTTTGGGGTTTACATACATTGGGCTGTGTACATCTGCAGAGTATGCCGATATTTTCCTTTCACATTTATTTTCATATGTGATGCTGTTTGATTTAAAAAAAAGTTAATTTTGTCAGCAGAACTTCTTCAGTGATGAATTCTGTAAGCACCAGAGCTTTGTTTGTTGCTTCTATTAAATCAGTTTATTTTTACTTTCTTTTCGAACAGGTTTATTTTTTATTGTTTTAGTTAGACAGTTTTGCTTGTGTGCATAATAACATTCTCAATTTGAACAAGATTTGTGTTGTCAAGTTGTCCAAAGGTCATGTCAAGATACCGTGCAGGGCATGCTTTGTTTGGACTTTTTACATTTAGTTAAGTTTTGACTAAATGTTTTAACATGGAGGGGGAATCGAAACGAGGGTCGTGGTGTGTGTGTGTGTGTGTGTGCGTGCGTGCGTGTAGAGCGATTCAGACCAAACTACTGGACCGATCTTTATGAAATTTGACATGAGAGTTCCTGGGTATGATATCCCCATACGTTTTTTTCATTTTTTTGATAAATGTTTTTGATGACGTCATATCCGGCTTTTCGTGAAAGTTGAGGCGGCACTGTCACGCTCTCATTTTTCAACCAAATTGGTTGAAAATTTGGTCAAGTAATCTTCGACGAAGCCCGGACTTCGGTATTGCATTTCAGCTTGGTGGCTTAAAAATTAATTAATGACTTTGGTCATTAAAAATCTGAAAATTGTAAAAAAAAAAAATTTTTTATAAAACGATCCCAATTTACGTTCATCTTATTCTCCATCATTTTCTGATTCCAAAAACATATAAATATGTTATATTTGGATTAAAAACAAGCTCTGAAAATTAAAAATATAAAAAATATTATCAAAATTAAATTCTCCAAATCAATTTAAAAAAACCCTCATCTTATTCCTTGTCGGTTCCTGATTCCAAAAACATATAGATATGATATGTTTGGATTAAAAACACGCTCAGAAAGTTAAAAGGAAGAGAGGTACAGAAAAGCGTGCTATCCTTCTCAGCGCAACTACTACCCCGCTCTTCTTGTCAATTTCACTGCCTTTGCCACAAGCGGTGGACTGACGATGCTACGAGTATACGGTCTTGCTTAAAAAATGCAGTGCGTTCAGTTTCATTCTGTGAGTTTGACAGCTTCTTGACTAAATGTTGTATTTTCGCCTTACGCGACTTGTTATTCATTGTGTTGTGTTTTTTGCTTCGGTTTTACAGGGTTTTTTCATTTTATTTTTGCTTAAGTCTAAAAGATTGACGTGACCTTTTGCAGTACATAACAAGCTGCAATCAGCATTTGCTAACCGAAAGCCCAAGTCTTGCTGCCGAATAAAAAAAATTAAAAAAAAGAAAAACAAACTCAAAGAAAATGATAAAAGATATTAGACAAACGTGGCCTTTGACTGTCTGATGTTTAAGATATTTTACATATCATCTTTACAAAGTTATTTATTAACTGAACAGTACAGAGTTTGATAGATTTGATGTTGCCAATCGAATGATTATGCGAAGCTGAACATATTCACATTTCTGTAAATAAATGGCTGCCCTTTGATTCATGATGTCCAAGAATGATTTTAATAAACAAAGCGTCTTTGTGTTTTAAATATATTTTGTTTTGTGGAATTCTTCTTGCATTTTTGTAATTGTTTGTATCTATATATTATTTATTACATGTAAACTAATGTTTGGCTCTTTTGAAAATACTTTTCTCTTTGTTAATTATTACTCTTGTAGTTTTTTTTGTACATCAACCGTAATTGTACAGAATTAAAATGTGATTGAGATCATACTCCAGACCGTGAATACTTAATGTTTAATCAATTTTGTTGTTGGAAGTATTGTCACAGTGTATGATATAGGCTTTCTACATTACCTTCCAACAAATTGCAAAAGATGACATTACTTTCTGATTTTTGTCTTGATAGTGGTTGCGTTTAAAGACACACCCATGACTATGCGCTATTGCTTGTAAACGATGTAGCTGCACATTGTAGTGATCAGAGTACCTAATTATGATTTTAATAATGGTAAATTAACATTTCAAATCATAAGATTTACCCCCCACCCCCCCACCCCCCCAAGAAAAAAGCAGCTCAGCAAATTAGGCAAATCAGAAAACAAATAATTGTAGCTCATTGCACCTTCAAGAAGATTAGCTTAAAGATGTTACAGACTTGATTGTCAGTCTCAGACTTAGTTATCCAAAAATCAGTTATACGAAAATGCCAGTTTTATTTATCGGCAAGGTATGTAAAAATTGATATTTGTATTGGTATCTTATCGTCCTATGAGACTACCCTCATGGAAATTCCGGCTGCTTTCTCATTGGGGAACATGAGCTGCGATACTGTACGGCGGTTTCCAATTTTGTTTCTTTCTTTTTCCTGCATGCGAGTATTCATGTTTCTAAGCCCTGAGACTTTCGCTGTGAACTCCAGGGATCTTTATCGTGTGCATGCATGCAGACGGGGGTGTTCGAACACTGAGGAGAGTCTGCACAAAGTTGAATCTGGGAAATAATCTCTTGCCGAACATTGTGGGTCGAACACAGGCAGACAGCAACAACGGATTTCAAATCAGCGCCGCTACCTGAACTGAGCTATTTCCCCGCCCCCAGTAGCCAGTTATATTTATTTGGCAAGTATTGCTTATAGAAAGTGCCAGTACAGCTAAGTAAACTCGCCAGTGAAGATTTTAACAGAACCTTTCTAAGCATGGCTTATTTGAATATTAGTTGTTGTAGAATCTGGGGATCACAATCTATCTCAGCAGAAATCTTATTGAAAAAAATGTGCAGTTTGGTTTCCATTAAGATGAACACTCGACCTCCCCCTCCCCCCGACCCCTTTTAAGACCCCCCTCTTTTGAGACCTTATTCTTTTAGATTTTTGTTCAAAATTTCTGGGAAAGAAGTGTACCTCTATTTCAAGACTCCCTCCATTTTAATTTAAGACTTGATTTTTCAGACTTTTTGAGATCTTAGAAAGAGGGTAGGGGAGGGGGGTTCCCCTTTAATATTGCTCTATTGCTTATTGCTCTATTCTTATGAAGCTTTTACAGCAAGCCGATTCAGCTAACATAATTATGTCTGTTTCCTGTTTCCTTTTATTTTTTAAGTTTTTTTTTGTAAATAGTGAGTGGTGTTTTGCAGTTTTAAGGCTAGTAGTAGTATGAAATATCAACAAACTTGTATTGATATCTATTAGATCCTGCGTTAATAGTGTTCAGATTCCCGCAGTGGGGCACTGCGGTTATGAAATTAAAGGCCCCTCCTGTTTTTGGAACCGCAGGAGCTTTCTAGTTTGCTGTTAGGTAGATTTTTGGTTCCTCTTTCCTGTCATGCTCTCTTTTTCTTCATGAATTCTTTTCTTTTTTTCTGCCTTCTTGCTCATTCACCTGTATTTTTTCCAAAAATCTCTTCTCTTGCCGCTTGTCTCGCGATTCATGTATAGTTTAATCTGTTAGTGTTCTGATGTAAGTCCAGCAGTAGATAGGTTAAGCCTATTTTAACATACTGGAAACTGGTAATCTTCCAGTAGGTATTAATTTAGTTTTACTAAAGCCTGCTGGGACACAAGTAATGGGTTAGTGCATTTGTAAACAGGAATCGCTTGACAAGTGGCCCCCTTCATCCCCCCCTTCCTCGTCCTGATATGGCTCTGCGTAGTCGGCTGGACGTTAAGCAACAAATAAACAAACAAACAAACAAACAAGTGTTCAGATAACAGCTGAACTATATGTGTTGAGTTTGATTGCACCATTGATTCCTTTAACAGGTGTCTTTGAACCAGCCAGTATCAATGAAAGTCTTTTTTCTGTCAGTCATTTGTGCATTTATGTTATTTTATATATATATATTTATATATATATAGAGATATGTATTATCTTTTGCGGAAGTAGTGCCAGTTTCATAATATAGATATGTATTATCTTTTGCGGAAGTAGTGCCAGTTTCATAAAACGACAAAACATTTTCCAAAAATAAACTCAATGTGTCAACAGTTTACCATGTAGTTATGTCCCTTGAACATAAACATTAAATCGAAGAATGATAATAGTAATTAGGATATTTCCAGGGCGCAAATCCTACAATAGTTCTAAATGCCCTAATACCCAATATTGACGGACTGTGTGATGATATCTTCTGCTATGGTCTGTTGAGACAGTGATATCAAAATCGAGACCTCCGTCAAAACAGACCAATAGCAGAAGATATCATCACACAGTCAGTCAATGTTAGATATATTGCTAATTCTCTGGGCATCTTGTATTTACTGTAAAGAAATTACAAAAGTATTTGTCTCAGTTTTGGCTGTTCCATATCCCTCCCTCTGATTATTATTTCTTTTTGTTCACTCTTTTCTTGTACTTTTCAGTATTTCAAAATGTTTTTTCTTTCAAAAAGTCTTTAGTCACTTGCTCAACTAAATTCTGGGATATTTACATTTTCATATATATTGTTTTGTTTTTAAATTTAGGTGTTTTTGTTTTTGAATTGGGGAAGCAATAAAGAGGTCGTCGATATCAAAACTGATATCGACGGAAATGTCATCGATATCACTTTTGCACTGAGCTCAGTTTTGCCCAATTGACCAATGGAAATGCACGTAACATATTGAATAGCAATACAGAACTATTAAATACAAAATACACACACATAAGTTTATACACAATGCAAATTAAAAATTTACACAATGAATCGAATTTGAAAGTCAAAATTATTGCTTTTCATCACGATTTTACCTTAGTTTTAACACAATGCCACGATTCTGCTTGTCCGTCTGCAAAGTTTGGTACCGTAATTACAACAGTTTCCTTCAACTTGGGACACATATTGTTGAACATTACCCTGAACCAGAAGTAGTCGGTTGCAACATTTAATGTGCTTATAGTGTGTGCTGCTTATTTACATGTATAAGTAATCTTAAGTATGTACCTGGTGGAATGATTTGTGTTTGATATCTGATCTTAAGTAGTGTATTTAACCTTGAATACCAGATGAACAATTTGAACTATTTGAATTCAGCATTATATTTACTAAAAGTGTCTGACTTTTGTAGAAATGAGAGTGTCCGACAATACCTGAAGTACATTGTACCATGTGTAATATAATGCTGGGTTAATAGAGTGTGTTTCTCAAACAAAATTTAAAACTGTGAAATGGAATCTGCTTGCTGTGAATTGTTTTGTTGCAGCATTTGGGTTGTTGTAAACAGAGTTTTGATTCTCAACCATAGGGAAATGGGCATAGGGAGAGATATAGGCAGTCAGACAAGCTGTATGAAGCTGTAAGCTTATTTCAAATTCTGTCCTTTGGGTATAACAATCGTATTTTCAACACATAAAGTGCTGTTTACATGGCAGACTTGCAACCAAATTTTTCCCTAACTTTAGTCGTTGGAAAATATTTCCCAAGTCGTCGAGGCCAAATCGGCGAAAAGTGTGCCATGTGCATGGCCCAAGTGATTTAGGTACGATTAAGGCCAGATTCAGCAGCGACTCCAAAACTCAGTTGAGCACTCCTCACCTCGGCCGTGACTTGTCAAAGATTTTGCACAGACTTTTATTATCGTGCTTATTGATTGGTTAGCTCTAGTCAACCCACACTAATGTAGTTAATTCCCTTCTCCGGAAAACAACGAAGACGACAGGACAATCCTGAATGGTACAGTCTGGCGAAATCTAGTTTGCGCGTTTGTGCTGTTCACATTGTCAGAATAATGTGACTGGGGGAGACATGAAGCCTGTGCTGCGACTTCTGTCTTGTGTGTGGTGCACGTTATATGTCAAAGCAGCACCGCCCTGATATGGCCCTTTGTGGTCGGCTGGGCGTTAAGCAAACAAACAAACAAAGCTGTTCACATGAGCAGCGATTTCGATTTGACTTGCCACCAACTAAAATCGCTTGAAAGTTGGGGTAAAGTTGGTTGCAAGTCTGCCATGTGAACAGCACTTAAGATTTTCTGTATGTCTTAGCAATGATTGACCTGAACCAACGTGGTTCACTTTTTACTTATTTAGAACAATTTGTTTATTACAATTGCAGCTTCGTCTATAAGACTCATTAGGCTATTTTTATGTAAAAAAACACAAAAAACAACTCTTTTGTAAATTGCCCCTATCACAGCTGTTCTTGGTGTGTGGGACCGCGTTGGGATGCTTGTGTTGGCTTATTAAGGCCCCCCCCCAAAACAAAAAAATGTTGGTTTAGTGTAACACGACAGACCCTATTTTTCTCGCTGACCCTACCACTTTTTTTTCATTTCTCAAAAAAAACAAAAAACCTGTTGGCACATTTTGCAAACCATAAGGAAAGTAACCTCTCTCAAACTCGACTAAATTAAAAAAAAATAAATAAAAAAAAAAGCCTATCTACCGACCCTATTTTGTTTAGGTCACATTACCCTAAACCAACATATTTTATTTGTTGGCCTAAAGCAGCTTCCTGTGTAAACCATTTTGTAGCTCATCATGGACCCATCTTATCCCTGAGAGTATTCTGTCAGCCTGGAGGCTTTCTGTGCAGATCGGGAATTTTTTCTTCAATTACTTTCATATTAGACGATGTTCAGAAATAACGGTTGTAAAAGAGTGAATACTCTTGCTTTTACTGAGTCAAACTTTCCCACGGGACATAGTAGCCCAGGCTCTGCCGAGGGGTGTGTCTGGAACATGTGGACAAGGAGCACGTGTTGAAAGCTTGCCTCACTGAAAGCAAGAATACTCACTCTTTCACAACCGATACAAAATCAACAGAGTTATTTCCCAAGTTTGTCTATCGACAACTGTATCAATCTGCAAAATTCATTCAGATAAAAAAAAACGCGGGTTAGGGGGAAGAATTTACCCGATGCTCCCCAGCATGTGGTAAGAGGCGACTAACGGATTCTGTTTCTCCTTTTACCCTTGTTAAGTGTTTCTTGTATAGAATATAGTCAATGTTTGTAAAGATTTTAGTCAAGCAGTATGTAAGAAATGTTAAGTCCTTTGTACTGGAAACTTGCATTCTCCCAGTAAGGTCATATCATTGTACCACGTTGCAAGCCCCTGGAGCAATTTTTTGATCAGTGCTTTTGTGAACAAGAAACAATTAACAAGTGGCTCTATCCCATCTCCCCCCCTTTCACCGTCGCGATATAACCTTCGTGGTTGAAAACGACGTTAAACACCAAATAAAGAAAGAAAGAATTCAGATAAAAAAAAAACTCTCGTACTGCGCAGGAAGCCACCAGGCTGGTGATTTTTAGTATATATGCAAGTGGTAGGATGCTCTCCTGTGTTGGTTTGCAAGGTTGTTTGCATGAAAAGGAAGATATTGTTAAAAGGGGAAGGAATTGCCAGATTGTGAGTACTTATGGAAGTGCACACTTCAAATAGGGTGACTTCTGTCTGTCTCGCATGTGGGAAATAAGAACGGATATGATTTGTTTCTCGCTATTCATTCGAACGGAGTTTTAAATAAATACACTGTTTTAAACAGACTTTTGACATTGATGTGCATGCACAGACATTAGGGGTTGTGAGTGTGTGTGTGTGTGTGTGTGTGTGTGTGTGTGTGTGTGTGTGTGTGTGTGTGTGTGTGTGTGTGTGTGTGTTTTGAACAAAAAAGCACAACACAACTGACACAACACAACTCTTAGACAGACACACACTCACACACTCGTACACACATTGACACCCTCTAATATTTGAAAAGGTTGTGTGTGTGTGAAAGAATAGGACGAACAGCTGACACTTAAAACACAATTTTCAAGAACTTTCGATTTAAAAACGGTTGATTATATAAACTTTCGATTAAAAAACAATAGCAAAAAAAGACAAGAATACTACAAAAAATGAAGCTATATAACACACAAATAAAATAAACAAAACACAAAAACCCACAATAACAACAACAACAAAAATAAAAGGTAAGCCTACTCCGATGCTTCCCGATCCTCCGCACAGGTCTAGCCGCTGTGTGGTGTGTTCAGTTTTCGCCAGCGGGCAACTGGAGTCTTGAAACCACGCCCCCTCGCTCCCTGAGTGACGGGTGCACGCGCCACTCACGCGTACACTCGTGCATCGCTCGTGCTTTATGGCTCATCGCGAGAACACGGTACCGCCCATCGAAGAGCTTAGCTGCTGTCAATTACAGTTCGGAGGACGATCATGATGCTTCACTGAGAAGCAAGAGAGAGAGGAGGGAGGGGAGGGGGGGGTGAGAGAGCCAGAGAGAGAGAATGATAATGACAGTTCTTTATTTTAAGAAAGAGAGAGAGAGAAAGAGAGAGAATGATAATAACAATTCTTGAGAGAGAGAGAGTGATCCACCCATGGAAATGATTAAATCCAAAACCATACACTAACCAGCCAACCAACCAAACAAACATAAACACACACACACACACACACACACACACACACACACACACACACACACACACACACACACACACACACACACCATAACTTGAACAGAACGCAGAAGAAAGGGCACACCTGTGTAAATCTGCCAGGCAACTTTCCCATTTAGTTCATCAAATGTCAGATCTTGTGTGGGTGACAAATGTAAAACTGTGAGGTGTAGTGCATTCATCCAAGCGCTAGCATATTATTTACGTTCGACTCCCCCCCCCCCTCCCCCCGCACCCCCATAAAATGTCCAACAAATCACCATTTTCAGAAATTGAGTCTGACTGAAAAAAGAGGCGAAAATATCATTTTCAGCTTGAAAGAATAAAAAAATTAAAAAAAATTAAAAAACAGAGATTTTATCTTGTTGTTTTCCCTTTCTTTTTTTCTTTCCTTTGTTCATTTTTGCTTTCTTTCTATCTTTCTTTTTTCCTTCCATTTATTCTTTCTTTCTGTCTATCTTTCTTTCTTTCTTACTTTCTTTGCTACATTATGTTTTTATAACTAATCTATAAATAAAATAAAAGGTTTTATCTTCAGCGGGCTTCTGGCGCTCGCCGCCCGCGTTACTAGGCATACAGTGCCCTAATATAAAAAAATATAAAAATACATATCATGGAAAATAACATCCTAGCATAATCTATCAAATAATTATTACAGTTTGATAATCTTTGAATGTTTGCATGCACAGACAAGCCATCGCTGTGGATATGTTTCTTTTGTCAGTTTGAAAGACAGGGAATAGTCGTTTCCTTTTAGACAGTTTCTTGTTATTTTGCAGATTCTTGACGTATTTGTTACACGGTTAGTTTGTCAACATGAATTAATAAGAGGATTAGAAATAACAGAAGGCCGGGACGGGCCCCCAATATAGACCGGTGTAACACGAAATTTTTACTCCACGAAAAATTTACTCCGGAGTAAATATTTCGTACGAAATTCTTACTCCGAGTAAATTTTTCGTACGAGAAAAGAACTCCCCAAGGCACGAAAAATTACTCCCTCCACGAAATTTTTACTCCCCATTTTGTTTACTTCCAGTAAAAATCTCGTACGCAAAAATGGAATGCGGGCGAAGGGATAATGCCAATAAGTGATCTCGCGCACACGAATGTCGCGCTACCCTCCTTCCACCCCTTCCACCACCAAGACTAACAGGGGACAAGGGAGTAAAAATTTCGTACACCTGGCATGGGAAGTTAAATTGCTCGTGTTGGGGTGAAGTAATTTATTCGTTATTTATTCGTCAGGGGAGTAACATTTTTGTACGAAATGTTTACTCGGAACTCACCTGTCTTGGGGAGTAATTTTCTCGTGCAATGGGGGAGTGCTTTTTTCGTATAGGGAGTAACTTTTTCGTACGAAATGTTTACTCCGGAGTAAACATTTCGTGGGAGTAATTTTCTCGTGTTACACCGGCTCTGAGAAAAATAACGACGCAAAAGCACAGCGAATCCAGCAAAACTATACCCAACAGAATTTAATTCTTCTTCTTCTTCGTCGTTCACTAGACCATCATTTTGTGATTTGCGTGATGCAGCGCTTTTTGGCACCCAGGGGGTCCCGCATCTCCGGCTTCGGCCATGGACGTTGATCAGGGGTCCCTCCCTTAGACCAATTGCCTTCCTGGGCTGTTGAGCTTGGTCTGCCCGTGGTTCTATTTCGGAGTTTTCCTTCTCCTAGACTGGTTACCTACCATGGTTGTCGAGTCCAGTCTACCCGTTTGGAGGTTGCTGAGATGACCGCTTGTGTCCTTGGGCCTCTGTGCCGTCACACCGGTACTGTCCAGCACATCTCCGTCTTTACCAGAGCCCCGTTAGCCAGCAACCAACCCGTCCGCCATGGGAGAACCCTACCGGTATACTTCTCACAATGAAAAACACCCCCACGTTTTAGGGACAGTGAAATTTCAGCGATTTTCTTCCGACGGCATAGCTTGGTTCTGTTTCACCACCATACCACGATGAGGAGGGGATGGTCTTTATGGTGGACAGAATTTAATCAAACTTAAGTTACATGAATTATTCCAGATGAAATCCCCACACGTTTTTCTTGTTCATTGTTATTGATAAATGCCTTTGAGGATGTCATATCCGACTTAAAAAAAATAGAGGCAGCACTGCGACAACCGCATTTTTTAATTCAAATTAATTAATTAAATCGGCGCTATGTTTTGCATGCTTCGCGGAGACCAGCGCGAACTGTCTCGGTCTTTGGGTTTCGGCTAGCCTGGATAATCTCGGTGACGGCGGACCCATGGTTCCAGAGTTGATCGTTTTGGTTTCAGGCGACAGATTGACTAATTGTTTTTTAGCATCGCTTCTCGCGAACTGCTGCCAGTACACTTCTGGCAGCGTTGATTCTAATGGACTTATAGTTTCTGTCAACAGACAGAGCTGCCGACTTGCTATCAGTGCAACTTGCTATATGAGAAACCTAAGACTGTTAAATGTTAGCCATGTTGGCTCTGTCTTTCTATAGCGCGAACAAAAAGTAGTTCCAAAATGTCGAAGTAGGCTTATGTATGTGTTCATTAATATGGACCACCTTCAACAAAAATGACAGATCAGAAAAAGAATGGTTGCAGTCGTTAACGAAGAAGCTTTCTGAGACTAAGCTATAACGACCATAATCTACGTGTATACGTATCTGGATAGCGCTCAAGCTTTCAAGAAGACATCAAAAACTCTTGTTTACTTCCATTTTGCTAATTTCATTTATTTCAGTTTTCTCTCTATTAGGTTCTTTGGTTTCCTAATGCGCGTCAATTAATGTTTTCATCGAAGTGATACAAATAAAATCTAATTCATATTAGAATTAATCTGACTCGCATAGAGGTTTTGTTGTTGTTATTTTGACGCCTTTGGGTTTTAAACTGTGTTTCGTGATGGCCTCTTCAGTCTATAGAGACATCCTGCTTGCTGCCACGCGAGCCGAAATTTTTCCCCTCTTTATCTTCACTACGCTGGCTGCAAAACCCCTCCGCGTAAAGGTGTTTTCAGACACATCAGACACAGGGTGTCTTCGCTGATCCCTATTAGGCACAAATGCAGGCTCCTTACATATGGACCAGTTGTCATTGCTTTGTTTTTCTGTTTCTGCTGAACGTCTATCAAAGTTAATTCGCTCTTATTAAGTCTGATAACGCTTAAATGACCAGAGGACAACCACCAAGCACAATATGAAAGTTCCTCGCGAGAAAACAAGCTCTATATAGTTATCAACATGAGACAAACAAACTAAAAACAAAAGCAAAAAAAGATTCACATTCGCGACCCTTCCCCTACATCATTCAGTTTCTAATCTTAAAAATAGTTAGAGCGGAAACAAAGCTTTTGATACTAATTTGCACCTTTCCTCCTTCTTCTTTCTTCTTCTGCGTTCGTGGGCTGAAACTCCCACGTACACTCGTGTTGGTTTTTTTGCACGAGTGGAATTTTACGTGTATGACCGTTTTTTACCCCGCCATTTAGGCAGCCATACGCCGTTTTCGGAGGAAGCATGCTGGGTATTTTCGTGTTTATATAACCCACCGAACTCTGACATGGATTACAAGATTTTTTCGTGCGCACTTGGTCTTGTGCTTGCGTGTACGCACGGGGGTGTTCGGACACCGAGGAGAGTCTGCACACAAGTTGACTCTGAGAAATAAATCTCTCGCCGAACGTGGGGACGAACTCACGCTGACAGCGGCCAACTGGATACAAATCCAGCGCGCTACCGACTGAGCTACATCCCCGCCCCGACCTATCCTCCTAATTTAAAGACTTAAATGTTTATTTTATGTGTTCTGCATCAACGAAAAAAACGCAAAGCAGCTCTTTTATCTGAATATATTGATTTTTTAAAATGATTCTATTTCCTTCTAGCTTATTCACTTTAATTTAATTCAATTTTTTATTGTCTTTTATTTTCTTTTCATTTTCATTGCGTTTTGTTTTAAATGCATGGTCACACTAAATTTGTTGTGTGAATGCAGACATCTGTTTTCCTGACATCTTGCCTCAAGGAAGTCGATGCATGAGCGGTTTCAATAAACTCTCTTATCTCCACAAAGGTTGTGATTTTGGTCGTTTTTATAATCACACATGCAACCACACTTCCTATTACACAGATTTTTTTTTAATGCGTTCTGGTGTGATTTGTGTTTTGATTTTGAACACATTTCTGCAAATTTCCATATTGTATTCTTGTCTCTGTTGGGTTTTGTTGCTTTTGATGTTGGAACTTATAATTCCCTTACATAAAACAAACATATAATTGAGTAATTGCAACGGTAATCTCACTGGCAACAGAACACAGCATCTTCTTCCGCTTCACCTTTTTTTGCCAGGAAAAATGATTTTAAATTTCAAAATACAGAGACTCAGACCACCCCCTCACCTTTATCTTCAGTTTAAGACCCCCGATTTACGGACCCCGCACCCCCCTCCTCAGTTGTAATACCCTTTTTTATTATAGATTTTCTGTTCAGAACCTCCTTTCTAATACTCTCTCCTTTTAATTACCTTGCGTGTTGTTGTTGTTGTTGTTGTTGTTGTTGTTGTTGTTGCTTTGTCAGATTTTCTGTTTAGTACCTCTGTAAATTTACATTCATCTTCAAAATCACCCTGATTTTCTCCGTTTTTTGTTATGCCTTAAAAATACAGTAATATTCGTCATCGCTCTTCAGGTTTCTCTCTCAGACAAAGATAGAAACCCAGTGCCACAGTCGTGAGAAACGCTCACCGCAGCATGTGTG
>NC_090256.1:83136807-83154307 GCF_037325665.1 Littorina saxatilis | reverse complement strand
CTCTCGCTTGCTGCACGCGGGCCACTGGTGGCGATGCTGTTGTTGTGGCCGTGGGCGGTGGCGGCTTGATTCCCCCCCCTGTAATTAACTTCAAGGTGCTTCGCCAATTAGCTGCCACTGTCGAGCTCTCCTCACTTCAAAGCGCGCGGCTTGTTTTCACAGTGACGTAGCTCGTCATCGTCGTCATCGTCTGCTCTTCTCTCTGTCTTAACTGTTCATTACTCGTCGGAAGTTACGATTGACTTATTTCGTCTGATGTAGATATGTTCGATATGTGTCTATGAAGTCATAAATTGCAAGGTTTTCTTTTCCCATTTTTGCTGATATCGGAAGTAATGAAAATAATGAGATTCCATTCGTCGTCTTGGCAGCTCCCGACTAAAGCTGCAAATGACTTCGCTCGACTGACTTTCTTCTGATGTAGATAGGTTTAATATGCATCTATAGAAGTCATTACTTGAGAACATTTTGAGTTCTCGTGCAAAGTTTTCTTTTCGTGTTCTCTGGCCTGTCCGAAGTAATGAAATGAACGAATTGGACCAGTGGCTACGTGAGTCGATTAGTCATATCGCCGCCACCTGTGTAAATGTTTAATTCTTGCTTCATCATTTCGTGTATGTATCAAAAATACACACACTTTGAAGCGCATAAGGTGTGTCTAGTGAGTGTGTTTCTGCCATGTTGTTTTAGTACTTTTTCCTTCTCATATAAAGGCAACTGTGGGTGTTGCAGATAAAAATCGAACCAGATCAGTTTTTTCCGAGTTAAGGCATTTGAATTTGTTTATTAATTGAACGACAATAAAATGTAAAACAAAACAAAAATGTCAAACAAACAAACAAACAAACAAACAAACAAACAAACAAACAAACAAACAAACAAACAAACAAACAAACGTTAATAAAAAACCACACTAACAAACACACACAATCAAGCAATCAAACAGTAAGACAAACATACAAACAAACAAACAAAATGGCCAAGGCGCGTCATTATAGAAGAGACGAGTTGTCCATACATGTCATCCACTCTACATTCCATCCAAACTCCGACTACAACATTACTCAAGTAGAGTTTTATTACTTGCACTAAGTTTAATGTTATAATTATTCACTTTCATTAATTTGTATTCAATAGACGTACTCTACGGGGTGGCTTTTATTTCGCAGTACGTATATAATCTTGTCTAATTTATCAAAATTCCCTTATTTTAATTTATGTCAATTTTATATAACGCGCATAATGATAATGTTCACGTCTGCCATCCCGATTTCCTTGTTCCCGAACCGCCCCCCCCCCCCCCCCCACCCCCCTCCCCGCCCCCACACACTCCACCCATTTTTAAATGTAGTTACATACTTTGGTTTGTGCTTATTTAATTTTACGTCACATTTCTTGATTAATTGATGGATTAATTGATTGATTGATTGACTGATTGATTGATTGATTCATTCAGTCATTCATTCATATTTATTTATTTATCATTTTATTTTCTGGTTGCAAATGTTATCCTTTTCGGAATTTGTTTCCTTTTTGACACAGCGCCTTCATGCTTGCTAACTGTTTAATGATCTTCTTCATTTTTAAATCTCATTCATGTACTTATTCATCCATCCATTCATTCCCTCATTCAGCCAATCAGTCATTCTGTCGTTCATTTCTTCACACATTAATTCGTTCACTCAAGCAATCACTTATTGATTCATTAATTCATTATTTCATCCAGAAAATCGTGGGTGGTTTTCTTTCAAACGATGGCCTTTTATCCGTTTCTCTTTGACACATGCAGCACCTTCGGCCTTACTTACTGCTTTGGCTTAGTATATATATACTCAGCTAGTGCATTTTCACATTGTTATTAATAGATAAGTTAATTTATTCATTCAAACATTATTTAGTTCTAATGAAGGTTATTATTACATCGGTTTCTTTTTGACACAAGGTCGTAATGTAATACTAACTTACCCACTGTTTAAGTTGAAGCTCATTTTTTCACCTCATTCATTCATTCACTGTGTGCATTCATTCATTCATTCATTCATGTATTCATACATTCATTCATTCATTCATTCATTCATTCATTCATTCATTCATGTATTCATACATTCATTCATTCATTCATACATTCATTCATTCATTCATGTATTCATACATTCATTCATTCATTCATTCATTCATGTATTCATACATTCATTCATTCATTCATTCATTCATTCATTCATTCATTCATTCATGTATTCATACATTCATTCATTCATTCATACATTCATTCATTCATTCATGTATTCTTACATTCATTCATTCATTCATTCATTCATTCATGTATTCATACATTCATTCATTCATTCATTCATTCATTCATTAATTTATTCATTCATTCATTCATTCATTCATTCAAACATTCATTTTTCTTACAAACGACGTCCTTTATCAGTTTCTCGTTGACACAGCGTCTTCAGCCTTGCTGACACTCTTTAGGCTTGAGTTCATAGAAGCAAGGACACAGTACCCTAAAAGTGCTCGGCACGTGCAATTGTCTTCGGATGTTTCTACAATTGTGCCCCTCCCTCCCCAGATCAGACTGCCAGTGAGCTGCCCCCGGGTACCAGGAAAGCACAGTGGAGGTAAGGTCGGGAGGAACAAGGGACGGGGGCAAAGGAGAAGAGTTGGGAGGAGGGGGGGGGAGGGTAGACGACAGGGGGTTGGGTTAGTGGGTTGACCGGGTGGGAGGAATGTTAAAGGGATGGTTGCCTTTGACTTGATCAGAGTTTTATTCGGGTGTATCTCTCTTGTTGTTTCTTTCTTGTTTTCTTGTTTGCTTTTGTTAACTTTCTCTCTTTCTTTCTTTGTTGCTTTGTTCGTTTGTCTGTCGCCTTTGTTGTTTAAAGCGAAATGAGCATGTATATTATACACTAGCATGTTCACACATCATTATGCCTTATTTAATTTCAGATCCCTCGCAAATCTTGTGGCATTTATACTGACACGTCAAAGCAAGAACCGGAAAGATTGTAGCCTACAGTGCAGAGCAGGTCTAAGACTCACACTGGGTTATGATCCTCAAAAGAAAGAAACGGAAACTGAAAAAGCGTTAAACGCAGTGAGAAGATTTGATTAGATGTAAGAAGCCGAGGCGCTTCACTGATTTGCTTTTTGTTCATGCCGTCGGGTCATCCAACGTCCGATTCAGATGCATTCTTGTCAGTGTTCACTTGATTTGCTTTTGAATTTCAGCTCAGTGCTTCTGTT
The DNA here is from genome assembly GCF_037325665.1 of Littorina saxatilis. Lineage (NCBI taxonomy): Eukaryota > Metazoa > Mollusca > Gastropoda > Littorinimorpha > Littorinidae > Littorina > Littorina saxatilis. The sequence goes on along the minus strand of NC_090256.1, from coordinate 83,151,058 downwards.
GGAGTGCTAAAGCATGCTGTTGTTGTTGTTAAGTTGTTGTTGTTGTTGTAGTAGTCAGTTGTGGTTGTTTTTGTTGTTGTTGTTGTTGTTGTAGTAGTAGTCAGTTGTGGTTGTTGTTGTTGTAGTCAGTTGTGGTGGTTGTTGTTGTAGTAGTCAGTTGTTGTTGTTGTTGTAGTGGTCAGTTGTTGTTGTTGTTGTAGTAGTAGTCAGTTGTTGTTGTTGTTGTAGTTGTTGTTGTCGTTGTTGCTGTTGTTGTTGAACTGCGAAGTGGATAGCAGGCACCGGCAGCGGCGGCCCCTTCTCATGTAAATGATTTGACTCGGTCACCATGATCTGAGACTTGGTCAAGAGTTTACATGAGATAAAACCACCCCTCCGCTTGGACACGCTGACTACCAGCAGTCCACAGCCTGCCGGGTGCTTGGTGAGCTGATCGATTTGTTTAATGCAATAGTCATTTAACGGGCACTGAGTGGCAATCGGTGGCAAAACAACTTGAAATTCTCATTCCACACTCGGGAAGCAGTCAGGATGCTGATTTTTTGGGGGTACGTTTTCCAAGAGAAGGAATGGTCTTATCCGCCGGGCCATGTTCAAATCTTACCAGATCTGAGATTTTTGAGGCGAAGAGTTATTAATAGGGAAGGATTGTGCCTTTTTACAGAAGCCGCGGAAAAGAGCCGAAACCCGACAGGAACACCAGCTCGGGCAGCCCCGGTATGCGCGTGCGCGCGAGCCTCCAGTGCACGTGGGCGCCCCCAGCAGGGGAAAGGAAGGGGAGTAAGCGGGGTGGCAATTAGCGTGGTTGTCCCCCTTGTTGGCCCACTCGCTTACTCACTTGTCTCCCCTCATGGTGTCCGGTGTTGACTAAATGCTTTCCGTTGTCTGAACGGGTAGAATGACCCCGGGTAGCCCTGTGGCCTGAGGGGTGGAGGGTGGCGGGGAGGGCCGCGAAGTTTGACTGTTTTGTCGACATGTCAGTTTCCTGAACTGGTGCTAGAAATGGCGGCGATCGCTTCCGGTTCCCATCGTTGCGGCGGGGAAGTCAGAGTCAACTAGCATGACTGGTACCCGGTTTCTCTATCTTGTATGAGACAAATTGCAAACTTTAGTTAAACTAGAAGATTTACATTGGTCTTATTATGGTCTGTGGGTTGGTTAGCCTGCTAATGTACCCTACAGTTTCAAAGCAAAGAAACTTTTTTTTTAAACTTATAACTGTTAGCCAGTTTTGCTGCTGCAAAAGACATTACCTCAAAGCCTCAATTCAATTGTGTGAATTCGACTTTGCGAGTTCTAATTCAAGAAGCTGGCTGCACAAAGTTTTGGCACTTAATTTGGCTTCGTGAAGTAGACTTCGCCCAATTAAGTTGATGCTTTACTTAACGTCAAAATACAGATATTTCCATACAGGCCTTCATGAATTGAGCCCTACGAGTCAGTGTCGCCATGAATTGAGCCCTACCAGTCAGTGCCGCCATGAATTGAGCCCTACGAGTCAGTGCCGCCATGAATTGAGCCCTACCAGTCAGTGCCGCCATGAATTGAGCCCTACGAGTCAGTGCCGCCATGAATTGAGCCCTACGAGTCAGTGCCGCCATGAATTGAGCCCTACCAGTCAGTGCCGCCATGAATTGAGCCCTACGAGTCAGTGCCGCCATGAATTGAGCCCTACGAGTCAGTGCCGCCATGAATTGAGCCCTACCAGTCAGTGCCGCCATGAATTGAGCCCTACCAGTCAGTGCCGCCATGAATTGAGCCCTACCAGTCAGTGCCGCCATGAATTGAGCCCTACCAGTCAGTGCCGCCATGAATTGAGCCCTACCAGTCAGTGCCGCCATGAATTGAGCCCTACCAGTCAGTGCCGCCATGAATTGAGCCCTACCAGTCAGTGCCGCCATGAATTGAGCCCTACCAGTCAGTGCCGCCATGAATTGAGCCCTACCAGTCAGTGCCGCCATGAATTGAGCCCTACGAGTCAGTGCCGCCATGAATTGAGCCCTACGAGTCAGTGCCGCCATGAATTGAGCCCTACGAGTCAGTGCCGCCATGAATTGAGCCCTACGAGTCAGTGCCGCCATGAATTGAGCCCTACCAGTCAGTGCCGCCATGAATTGAGCCCTACGAGTCAGTGCCGCCATGAATTGAGCCCTACGAGTCAGTGCCGCCATGAATTGAGCCCTACGAGTCAGTGCCGCCATGAATTGAGCCCTACGAGTCAGTGCCGCCATGAATTGAGCCCTACGAGTCAGTGCCGCCATGAATTGAGCCCTACCAGTCAGTGCCGCCATGAATTGAGCCCTACGAGTCAGTGCCGCCATGAATTGAGCCCTACGAGTCAGTGCCGCCATGAATTGAGCCCTACCAGTCAGTGCCGCCAAAGTTTCGTCAAGCGAAGTATATTTCGCGAAGTTGACTTCGCCTATAACGAAAGAGAGGCTTTTTTTTGGGTGTGTGAGTGTTTTTTAAAGCTTTTTTTTGTTAGGTCCTTTCAACCTATATGGCTGTTTCGCACAGAGAGACCGAAGACAAACAGACAGCCACAGACAGACAGACAGGAAGAGAGAGACAGCCTCGGAGAGACAGACACAGACTGAGAGACTACAAAACAGAGAGACAGTGAGACAGAGACAAAGAAAGGCAGGGAGACAGAGACAAAGAGAGACGGACTAACAAACAGAGAGAGGGGAAGGGGATCACGTGGTACCATGAAGCATATCGTTCCCATCACGCCTTAAATGAACCGCTTTTCTTAATCACGAGCGTGAAATGCGAAATTAAAAGCCCTCTCAAGAGCAGGCAATCATGACTGAAAGTGATTCCAGTATTCAAAAATGCGGGCAGTTTCTCTCTCTCAAGTACCCCCGCCCGTGGGCCGAACCTGAAAGAATTAGGAGAGGCTCCACCGCCCGTAGACTCAAAAGGGTTAAAGTAGTTCATCAAAGTGGGCGCTGGTCTGCTCTTTTTGGTCCTTGATTCCGAGACAACACGTGCACAATATGGGTCATCTTCCTGCCAGCGTCGCCTTCCTTACGCCCTCCGTCTTTTACGGTGTTGAACAATATGGGTCAATTCTTCTACACACCCTGCATCGCTCGCTCTTGTGGGGCTCACCAGCGGTATTAGCCGCCACCCGAGTCCATCGGCCGTGACACCAAGAAACCCACTTTTTGTGACGTCCACAATAGGCGCGCGTGCCGTCACTGACTCACAGTGACGTCACGTTTGCTAGCCGTTCACTTGGTGAGACTCACTGAGCAACGAGACACATTTTTCGTGTACATGTATTTCATTTGCATATCTGATGTTGAATATTCACTGAAGGCATGTCGAAGTGGAAGAAGACTGCTCAAATGTAAGAAAAAATATATCTATTTATCTACCAATTTGAAAAGATAGGGGTAGGGGTAGGTTGCCTAATATGGACCGGCCGTTAATACGGATCACCTCCTATTCTGACAAACTAACGGCGCTAGAGCGCTCAAAACAATTTTATTCGCTGTATTTACCCTCTCTTGCAAACTTGCACATGTCATAACTGTTGAAGAAACACAAACCACAAAACCGTTGGACTTGTTTGCTTTTTTTTTTATACTTTTGGCAGCGTTCACTCTAAATTTGACCCTCAAAACGGACTAGTTTCTGTCCACAGCCACAGCTGTTATCACACAAAAATTGCTAGATATGACAGCTTAGACTGTATTTGTTACATTTTAGCGGTGTTGACCCCGAGTTTCTAGTGCAAACAAAAACATAATAGCAACATGATACATCTCAAAGTATGTGTATGTTCCCTAATATAGACCTCCTTCAACAAATAGAGGAAAATAAAAGCTAAAGACTGATTTCGTTAATTCATTATGAAGCTTGCTGAAAATATTCTATAATTAGCCCTCGAGCTTTACACAAAAATACAAAACATAGTCTTCTTTTCGTGGCACTTGATAGTTTCATTTCATTTCATATTTGCTCTCTGTGTTTGATAAGATTTTTCAGTTTCCTGTTGTGCTTCAAATAACGTTCTCGTCAAACCGAAACAGTCAAATTTAAACACATGCGCCTATATATAATATGGACCAGTTGTGAATTTTGTCTTTATTTAATTTTGTCTGTATGGCTATCAAAGATAATTTGCTCTTGTATTAGGCCTAACGGTTAACAAAACAGAGAAGGACTTCAAACACAAAATAAAACTTCTTCGCATGAAAACAAGCTAGTTATCAGCATGAAACAAAAGTAGGCAACGATCCCCTAAGTATTGTGCTTAGTATAGTGCTGAAATATTTGCCTGGAAAAGGAAGGGAGACAGAATAATATAAGGCAAAAAAAATAGTCTGTTGACGGTAAAATAGGGTCGGTAGGTCGGGATTTTTTTTTTCTCCAAAAAAACATATTTTTAAGTTATTTTGCCAAAAAACAAAGACTTTTTTTTTCCCCCAAATGCCAAAAAAAGTCTAGGGTTGCGCGAAAAAATAGGGTCGGTCGGGATACCGTAAACAGACTTTTTTGTTGTTGGCCTAAGCTGTATGCAAAAAGTAAACCAGTAACAATGTTCATGCATTGATTACTTTTTGTTCAGACATTCAATAGGAAATAATTGTTCTCTTGTTTGTTTGTTTGTTTGTTTGCTTAACGCCCAGCCGACCACGAAGGGCCATATCAGGGCGGTGCTGCTTTGACATTTAACGTGCGCCACACACAAGACAGAAGTCGCAGCACAGGCTTCGTGTCTCACCCAGTCACATTATTCTGACACCGGACCAACCAGTCCTAGCACTAACCCCATAATGCCAGACGCCAGGCGCCAGGCGGAGCAGCCACTAGATTCCCAATTTCAAAGTCTTAGGTATGACCCAGCCGGGGTTCGAACCCACGACCTTCCGATCACGGGGCGGACGCCTTACCACTAGGCCAACCGTGCCGGTCTAATAATTGTTCTCGTAACTGCGCATCATCAATGATTACATGTATGGAACTTGACTGTGTAAACTGCTTACTTAAAACTCACATTTCAGACACAATGAAAGTGGTGGTGAACAAACGAAAAGACCGAGAAAATGGACCCAAATATTAACCCCCAAACTGTGAGAAAAATTATTTCTGTTTTAGTTATGCGCATCAAAATGAACAAAGAAACAAACAGGCAAGCGAGCTGATAGGAAGGCAAGAAAGCAAATAAAAAACCCAAGCATTATTTTAACAACAACCTCTCTCAGACGCGCATCATTTTGCAAGACCTTTTTTCGGCGAGTGAAACTGTGTTTTCCTTTATATCTCGACTGACCGATCGCCTTTTTGCACGGTCATCATATCATGTTCACTCCCCCCCCCCCCCCCAAATCTGTCCGTGTTTTTACAAGGAATAAGAGAAAGAAATCACCTGGACATGTTAAAAAACATCAACAACGCAGCTGCATTTATTTCTTGTGCTGAAATAAATTCAAAAACAGACGGCTAATTTAATGTTCCAATATCCAGCATATAAAACAAAACAAGAAAGGTTTTAAAGTTATTAGAACGTCAACAAATGTTGTCAAAGCGTAAACGTTCCAATAAACAACCTTTCTTGTTTTTGATTCTGTGCTGAATTTATTTCGAATATTGAAATAAGGACCACTTGATTTAACAGAAACATGCCCACTCTGCAGGCTGTTCATTTTTGGTATGTCAGTGTTCAAGGAAAAGCAGGCTCTCGTTTCCTGTGAAAAGCCAGGACAAATCTGTGATTGTGAACATGATCGTTCACACGGCAAGGAAGGTATGTCTCATTGACAAAGGGACAAACCGCAAAACAAGGTTGTTCGTGACAGGTATGAAGTGGACCACGGGCGAGCGACGCACGGCAGCACGTGCTTGCTTGAAAACTATACACCAGCTACACCACTTCCACTGGCTGGATGGTCCTCTCGCCGCGCGCTTGTTCAGTTCTGTTGTGACATTTGACCATCCTTGACCACTGTCCGTTTTCACTGTCTTGGCCAAAGGTCACTTTTCCACCCAGAGAGTTAATTAGTGTTCAAATCGGTAAAGATGTAATCAAGATAACACACAGACCCTGCGTGGCTTCTAACAGCAATTAGGGTGAAGGTGAAGACATCATTAATCGGACTGTGAAGAGATGTGTAAACTGACAGTGAAATTGAAGACAATGGGCGGACGTGCCCCCAGAGAACCCCAGAGACCGAAGTATTAAAACGGCGGCACTAAAATCCGCTGTACGACTTGTATCTTAGAAACAATAGTATGTAATTCAGATTTTATGCTAAACTGCAACCTATTTTAGGGAGTTGTTTGTTTATTTGTTTCATTGGTTGGTTGGTTGTTTTATTGGTTGATTCATTGCTTGCGACTTGGCTCTTTTTAGCTTGTTTGTGTCGGTTGCTTTGTTTCTGTTAGAGTGTTGTTGCTGCTGCTATTCATGCATGTTGTTGTTTGCTTTTTTGAGAGTCATGATACGGAAAAAAGATGCACACTAGCCTTCTTCGCCAGAATAATATATATATGGGTGTGTGTTTGTGTGTGTGTGTGTGTGTGTGTGTGTGTGTGTGTGTGTGTGTGTGTGTGTGTGTGTGTGTGTTAGTTTATTTAATGTTATCCTTTTTCTTTTCATATCCGCTTATTCCCATTCATATATCTCTTCCGCCCCCCCCCCTTTTTTTTCCAGTCTTACACTTAAGAGTCATGTTCACACAACATAATATCCTCCTCCTTCTTCGTCAAAACAATTCTCTCTTTTTCCTCCCTGTAAATATAGTTCATAACCCTTCCACAACGATGTCCTCTTTTTGTCTTTTGGGCAGTTTTCAGCCGTCAAACCGATCTTTCTTTTTTTGTGTTTGGACAGTTTGTTGGCAGGTCTCCACGTGTCCAGACAAGCCGTAAAAGGCCTTGGCACGTGCAACCCACAATGGTGCTACAGGCAGGCTGCAGGTCATGCACGCTGCCATCACAGTCTTTGCTGGGAGGGGAGAAAGCTCTTTGCTGCAATTTTCTGAGCTTGGAGAAAAAGTTGAATTTGTGGGGAGGATGCGTCGAGAAAATGTCTTGGGGAGGGCTTGTTCTGAAGGGCGTGTGGGTTTTGATGGTTTATTTACTGTTTGTACTCTCTTGTCTGCTGTTGATTTCGTTGCACTTTTGTTTAGTTGTTTGCTTATTTGTTCGTTTGTTTGTTTGTTTGTTTGTTTCTTGTTTCTTTGTGTGTTTGTTTATTGTGTTTGAGTTAAAGAACTTTTAACACTTTAACGTTTGTTTGATTTTGGTGGTTTTTTTCCTTTATCTATATTTATCTTTTTCTTTTACACGTTTCTTTTTTTCTTTCGTTCTTACTTTCTTTTTTTTCTTTTTTATTCTCTCCCTCACCCCTCTGTTGGTTTAAACAAGATTGTATTAGAGAAATACAGGGTGGCATGTATATGCGATATGGACATTTGTGACCACACAACAAGCTAAGCTTATATTAAGTGTGGTTATAAATATGTACATCTAGATAGGAAATATTATTTCACGTGATGTCAATGTCAGAGAATTGCTCATACCCTTATTAGAAATGTAAAACAGACCTCTCTGTTTCCTTCCCCTTTCCCTGATTTCTTCCTTTATTTATTTCTCTCTTCTTTCCCCCCTTTCTTCCTTCGTTCTTTCTATATCGTTTGATTGTTCTTACATTCAATCAAAATGTAAATTGTTCTTGACCGGTTTTGTAAACAGACTTTCGAAACTTCGCACACTTTAGTGGATTATACTTATGTGTACCACCGCTATTAGCAAGTGCATGCGAATTATAATATCTGATTTTGTGATATTTTGATGTGATTGTTATTCTTTATAGCCAAATACAGGTCCATGAGAAGTTAACCATAGTTCAATGTTATGACTGTGATAGATATGTAAGTGTAATAATACTATTTATATTGTGATGTCATGTCAACATAAGGTTGTAGATTGTATATGGTTATTGTTAATTTGGTTATTTGACCAACGACCTCCAGACATCACTGAAGCCTGGCGGACCCGAGTTAAATCGAGTTTGGGTAAAATAACAGACAGCTGACATTTTCTTGAATGTGTTTGAAGCCAAAGCACAGAACTTCTTTGCCGGGCCGTAGGTGAGAGATATCTATATAGCTTACCCCCTCCCCCCACCCAATACAAAAATACCCCCCCCCCCTTCCCGATCATCACTCACGCCCCTCTTCACACCACCAAGTCCCTCCTACCGTCTTCAGTCAGCTTCCTCACCCTCCTCCCCGTCGAATCCATTGATACACAACTTTCTTCTTCTTCGTCAGTCTATCCCCACAGTTCGTCTCTTCCATCATGTTTTAGGGTTTCATGCTGAGGCCTCCGCTGCTTCGCACGCGCCGCTCGTGCCACTGTCTTCCTCCGCCACTTCCCCGGCCTTCCCTGGCTTCCCCTCGCTGTCCGCCAATCACAGGCAGCAGCTTTGGCGCTTCCCTCCAATCAGCGCGCCCCTTGTAGCGCTTCCTTCGGCCCACGGTTGGCCCCCGTAATGAAAACGGCGGCGACAAGATTGAGGTGCCACCAGAAATCGCACCAAGTCTCACACACACAAAAAGTGAAGAAGAAGAAAGAGAAGAAAGACGGTGTTGAAATAAGGAAAAAAAGAAGGAGGGGGGAAAATGAAGTCGAAAGCGACACAAGCCAAATGGACAGAGAAGGAAACCTCACAAGCCATCACCGCCACGGCACCGGACCGGATTTCAAAGTCCTGGAGGGCTTGAAGACTCTAGTGATGATGATGACGACAAAAAACCTTGATGACGGCAGCGAGCTAAGCGGGCAGGACGGGGGGAGGAGGGGGCTCGGGGTTGGTGGTGGTGGTGGTGGTGGTGGAACTAGAACCAGAAGCCGCTCGTGTTGTTGTGTCCACACTCACAAGCCTCGATGTTTGATTTAAAGTCAGCGGCGTCCGTTGATTTAAAATCGCCACCAACTCGAGTTTCAGCCTCAGTCAATCAGCACAGCGGCCAGACTCCCTGCTGAGCTGGGCGGGCTGGTGTATTTAAAGGTTGGCAGCACAGTGGGCGCAACATGACATCATCGGTAGTGTCCGAGTGCAACCGCTATCGCCACTGTAGTGACCACCAGCCTTTACCAGGCTCGGCCCTCCTCATCATCACCCTCCTCCCTGCTAACCTGTGGTCAGTTCTCGTTCAGGTCAGTTCATTGGATTTTTTTAATAAAAAAAAAATAATAAAAAAAAAGTACAATTCATAAAATACATTGAAAAAATAAATAAGCTGATTTTTTTTATTGTCAGTGATTATAGCTGTTATTGTATGCATAATATTGTATATTATTGTATGCATAATACCTGCTTACTAATCGCCTAATACGTATTGCGAAACTGGATTTTTTTTTTCGTTGTTTACTATGTAAGTGTTTTGTTAAATATGTATTCTTTGTTGTAACTTTGTTGTTGCTGTCTCTTGTTATCTTTTTGACTTTTGAGTGCCAGGCTCAGGGCGGGTGATATCGATAGGGTGGGGGTGGGGTTAGTGGTATGAGTGATATATTAAATACAAGTTTGAGTAACAATGTTATTGCTCGCATTGGATTTCAAGAAAGATGTTTTCAATTTATACTGTTGTTATTTTTTTTACCGTATTACATAATACTTTATTGACGTGTTCGGCTGTTTGTTTGTTTGTTTGTTTATTTGTTTGTTTGTTTTTCTGACAAAACTATAGGATTGTAAGAAACGCGCAGAACTTATACGGTATTTTAAAAGACTTATGAACGGCACGGTTGGCCTAGGGGTAAGGCGTCCGCCCCGTGATCGGGAGGTCGTGGATTCGAACCCCGGCCGGGTCATACCTAAGACTTTAAAATTGGCAATCTAGTGGCTGCTCCGCCTGGCGTCTGGCACTATTAGTGGGGCTCCTATGTTGCAAAATCATTCAAATCATGCAACAAACACCAAATTAAGCAAATATGAAGAGTTTTATGTGCTTAACAAAACCTGATACAGAGCCATCGCGAAAAATAAAAAATGGGTAGTTTTTAAACAATTTTTCAAAATGGCCGCCAGTGTAAACGGTTGGGTATGTTAGGCATATTTCACTTCATGTGATTAACAGCAAATTTGGCGTAAATGGACATTTGCTTTTGCTTAACAAAACCTGATACAGAGCCACCGTGAAAAAATTAAGAAATCAGTAGTTTTTTTACAATTTTCAAAATGGCCGCCAATAAAAGGGTATTTAGGCATTTTTGATGCTACAAGACATTCTCTTGCAATAGAAACTAACACAAACACATTTTTAAACAAAACAATACATGTATTGTTGGTGCAGAGAATGATTGGACGGTGTGGGTGGCAGGGTTGAAGAATTTGTGGATTACCTAAACTGTGCAAAAATAAATATATTGCACCAATTTTCATACCAAAACGAAAACATTCATTCCTGTGCTGTTATATTCAATGTATGCTATTGAGGGCACTCAACTTGGCTAACTGGAACACTTTTAAGATAAAAGGTGGCCTTTACATGGGTTATTTGACCGCCGCCCAAATAAGGGTACCCCCAAAATAAAACTGATAAAAATGTAATGTATCAACTCAAAAGTCGACTAAAATTCATAATCGCTGTATTTCGAAAACGTTGTTTGTTCTCATGTGTTTACACAACTAGCACATTCCGGCAAGTGTCTATACTCAAAAGAAACTTTGGCAGTACTTGAAACAACCATCTGTCATATATACATGCGAAGTCAAAAATATGTGGGATGTAAGTCAACAAACCTGTGGCAGTTTTTAAAATATTATTTCGTGAAGATTTGAAAATGTACTCAAACGGTTGAACTACGCCTCGTGCGTAGACACACATTCCTGAAAGTTTCAACGCAACCCACTTGGTCATTGCTAAAATACATGGATTTTAGTTGACTTGGGTATCCCTCAAATTTGACACATAAACATCTCATCCGTTAGATCGACACATACATCAGTAGGTACAATGGCACAACACTAGAAATATGCAAGATGGCGAAATAAAACAACCTGTTCTGGATGGATAATCAAGTTGACTTTCTCTTCGTATACAACAGTGACCCAGTTGTGCCTCAGGAATTGTCGTCGGCTTTTTAAAAGGTACCCGAAGTTTTTGTCACATCTCTTTGTCACGTCAAGGGTATCCTTTTTTTGACGGCGTAAATGATGATGTTAAAAAAAAATGTGCCAGATAGCGAAGATGCGAGCCTTTAATGGCATAGACAGTTTGAATAAAATGACACAGGAATAAAAGTTTGAGTTGGGGTATGAAAATGGGTGCAATAATATTTTTGCACAGTTTAGATGCTGGCAGTTTTCACAGGCATGCAAGCACATTTGCAGAGAGCTGTGCTCTGTAGTCCTTCTTAGCAGCATTTGCAGCGTTTTGTTGTACAGCTCTTCTTGCAGGCACACCTCATGAGTTCTCGGCACACGCTGGATACCTCTTGAAAGCTCGTTCAGAATGACTCCCACTTTCCAGCCTTGAACTGCCAGCCCACAGAGCTTGGAAGTCTAATAGGTAGATGGCTCTTCTCAATCTCATGTCCTGCAGCAGCACCTCACTTGTAAGGGGATTATGGTCAATTTGGCAGCTCTTTTTACTGAAGAGGTACCGTCTAGCACTGTTTACACCCAGTACGTTGCTGGTTTTGTCCTACAAATGTACACCAAAAAGCTCTTGTGCTGCCCTGTCAGTGGTACTCAGCTTACAAAGAGGAGCAGACAACCTGAAGAAAGTTTGAGTGACGTCTTCAAATGCTTGCCATACTTACCAAGCCTTCTGATTCCCCAATACCATTGAAGAACGACATAGTGTCACAGCCTGTAAGGCTATGCAAAATGGGCAGACAGGGTGACTTCTCTTGGCCAATGGCTTTGGCAATGTGGCGATACACTTCACGAGCAGAAAAAAACGCAACACAGCTGGAATGAGAAGCAGACTGTCTGGCCTCCTCTACATCCATGGTGCAGGAAATCAGCCTGTGGTACCCTTCACACAAAAGATGAAAAGTGACATTTTTATTTGAATGTATTTGAATAATGTTTACTATCTCAGAGAGTCGGTCAAAGCCGGGTTAGCAAGTCTTCACACAACAGACCAAAATGAAAGAAAATTATATTTCATGAATTCGTATAATTCTTCCTGTTTCAGGTTAAAAAACAAACAAACACAGTTTCCAGTGACCCAACTGATTCTGGAATCTTTCTGACCGCTACATTTATTCGCTTCAAACAGTCGCTAACAGAATGTTGACCATAGTGAGGGTTCGTACGTTAAACCCATCAAATTCACAGCGGTCGCTTACAAATGATGTGCAAACATGTTCCAATTAATACAAATAAAAAAAATCTTACTGTTAAGATGTATTAGGTAACAAACCTTGATACAGTAGTACTAGTGAAATCGGCTCCCTTCTGTGGCACCGGAATAAATACAGAACGCTTGTTCCCAGGAACCGGCATGTGGTGTAACTCTTGTATATATCCTGTAAAAATAAAATTCACACCAATGCACGGTCAACTTAAAATAAGCAAAAGGATGAGAAACAAGCAACAAACCAAAATTGTAAAACTCAAAGAGCGGTACCTCTTCATTTTTCAAAACCACTTATCTCATTTGATTAGCATACACTGTATGCTTGTGTCTGTTACCTACCGTCTTTGAAAGTTTGATCACAACACTGTAAAGACATGGGGAGTGGAGTGTTTTTATCTCCAGCTGGTCATCCTACTATCTGGCCTACCCTCACTCAGTTTTTGACTCTACCCCTCCCCACCTTATGGAAGTCCTTAACGTAGGCAGGACTAATCATTTATCATACCATGAACAATCTCTTTCTCCTCGCCTTTTATTCAAAGTTCGTTTAATCTGTTTAAAATCACCAGCGTGGTGATCATGATTTCCTTACTTGTAATCAACAGATAGATCTAGATCTATCACAGCATCACAATCCAGCTTGATGAGCTATTGCAAGATTACTCTGCATTTCAGCGCTTCACCCGATGAATAACAGACCCCAGGGGAGAATTAAACAGTAAAATGATGTGACATTGGTGAATGGATGCGTATTCTTGAAAACTTACCTTCAGAAACGTTGTTTTCGCTCAAATCAAAACACGCAATGTTGCGGAGGCCGCCATCTTGAATTTTCATGCTGCGGATATATAAAATTCTAAAAACGATCAAATTAAATACCAGAACACAAAAATACCCATAAGAGTATTTATGTCATGCATGTGTTATCAGCAGACAACTTCTGGTGCATGGTAAACCATTGAATTTTACATTTGCTGAGTTGGGAATATTTACTGCTGAGCGCTTTTGGTACGAATTTCGTCTGCTGTAAATGCAGCCTTTTATTCCCTATCAAAGACACAAAAAAAACGATTTCTGAAGTGGCTCTGTATCTGAAATCCCTTAAATAATTATAAGGAACAATACCACAAAGTATGATGCTTGTTGCAAGATGTGAATGATTTATGAGTGCGTCTGCAACATACGAGCCCCACTATATGGGGTTAGTGCTAGGACTGGTTGGTCCGGTGTCAGAATAATGTGACTGGGTGAGACACGAAGCCTGTGCTGCGACTTCTGTCTTGTGTGTGGCGCACGTTATATGTCAAAGCAGCACCGCCCTGATATCAATCAATCAATCAATCAATATGAGGCTTATATCGCGCGTATTCCGTGGGTACAGTTCTAAGCGCAGGGATTTTTTTTTAATTTTTGTTTGTTTGTGCAATTTATATCGCGCACATATTCAAGGCGCAGGGATTTATTTATGCCGTGTGAGATGGAATCTTTTTACAGAATACATCACGCATTCACATCGGCCCGCAGATCGCAGCCATTTCGGCGCATATCCTACTTTACACGGCCTATTATTCCAAGTCGCACGGGTAGTTTGGTGGACATTTTTATCTATGCCTATACAATTTTGCCAGGAAAGACCCTTTTGTCAATCGTGGGATCTTTAACGTGCACACCCCAATGTAGTGTACACTAAGGGACCTCGGTTTTTCGTCTCATCCGAAAGACTAGCACTTGAACCCACCACCTAGGTTAGGAAAGGGGGGAGAAAATTGCTAACGCCCTGACCCAGGGTCGAACTCGCAACCTCTCGCTTCCGAGCGCAAGTGCGTTACCACTCGGCCACCCAGTCCATATATGGCCCTTCGTAATCGGCTGGGCGTTAAGCAAACAAACAACAACAACAACAACAACAACAACAACAA
>NC_090256.1:83056807-83131807 GCF_037325665.1 Littorina saxatilis | reverse complement strand
CCAGGCACAAAGACAAGAACACGGTTACGGCCCTTTGCCCCTGTTCCTCTATTGAAATATTCAATCAACACAACATAAACATATTATTTCCCATGCATTCTACAAATCACTCTCGCTCAACATAAAAGTTTCTATTTGTCATTATACAGAAATCTAGCTGCACAGAAATACACACATGTTACTTTCTCATGCAGTCTATAAATCACGTGCACACACGTAGAACACTTCAAGCTTTGTTCCGTGGGAGCCTGTCTGCCCCACTACACACGAAGTCATTGTCTCAGGCAATACTTCTGTCAATTGTCATTTCTGTTACACACAGATAAAAAGTCACGAACGCTCTACGTCTCGTGTTTGTTAACTTGGGGAACTTATCTCCACACAGCTCTCTCGCCGGTTACGTCTCTCCAGTCGTACTCACACAAATACAGTGATACGCCCTGGTCCACACCACCCACGCAAACTGTCTTCGCGTGGTGGAATGGGACGGGGTCCCCGTTCTTCAGCGCTTCACGCTGACTCCCTCCTGCGCCCCCGAAACTCACGGCTCAGGACGCAAAGGCGGAACCTCCCGTCTCGTCTCCCCACTTCCGCGACCCACTCGGCCCGGGATGCTAAAATACAAAAGTTTAAACTACCATAAGTCTCCATACCTGAATAAACTTTTCTACTCAATAATACGGACATTCTTTATCACTACCGTCAACTAACTTATGCGGTTACAGTATATACACCCGCTTACTCATAAGCGACTTCATTTCCGAAAAACATGTAAACATTCTCTTTTCAACAATGGCTGACAACAGAGCACGCTTTTCAGCCAATTCATACATGACTCTCCCGGTCATTTCTCAAGTCAATATTTCCGAGCAAAATAATATCTCCGAGCAAAATACAATTCAATAAATACCTGTAAACACAGCAGTTGAATCCTACGATTCAATTCCGCGGCACGAGTCGTACCAACCGACCTCCAGCGCCCGGTGAGAAACTTTACCAAAAAGAGACCCGTCTTCTCCCTTCAACGGTCTGTAAAGCTCTGCTTGTATACGGTCTATAAAACGCGACCTCAGTTAATACTCTTCTCTGATTGGTCACATTTCACACATGACAGCACTGCACTGCACGAGTGATATTTTACTGTGCGGTGCCTACTCAAAGTTTGTGGCCCATGAAATTTTATACACCTGCGTCACATAACTCCAATATAAAATTATGTACAAATCCATTTGTCACATTCACTGAATATTGTTCACTTTGATTTCTCATTTATTTGTTTAATTTGTTGTTGGTTTCATTTCCTTTTGTTTGTTTTTCTTCTTTCTTTTGTCTTTTTTACATTCAGTCAAGTTTTGATTTGTATCTTGTTTTTGTTTCCTGATTTGTGTCTTGCTTTCAATCAACCAATCAGTTAATGATCAGTGTCGTAAGTATTATTTATCACGACAGTGCACTGTTAGCAGGATGTAGGTAACCGTTTGATTCCTTTGTTTTACAGCTCTTCGGTCATACGTGGTGTTTTTAATCTGTCTTTGAATTCGTAAAGAATATGTCCGTTGAGAAAACAAACAGACAGACAGAGTGAAACCTATACAATAACAATAACAATAACAATAACAATAACAATAACAACACTTTATTGTCCATTAAAATATTACATAAAAATGGAAATTTTTCTTCGGCACACCCTGTCTGCCTGTAAACGATTATAACAACAATTGTATAGGACGACACACATAAAACATAAAACATAAAAGGGATACAATCAAATATGATATTGCACTATGTAAATTTACCCTCTCATATCACAGGAGTTGGGTTTCACAGCCGAGTAATCACATTACAAATATTTCCCACACACCTTCACATGTACACATTGTTTGTTTTTTCCCAGCCGACCAGCCTCTACATGATGCGAGAAGAATTTAAAATGATGACTGCAGAAGGCAGGAATGACTTTTTAAACTGGTTTTTGCGTGCCAAAGGGACCTTATAACGTTTACCTGAAGGGAGAATTTCGAAACAGGGGTTGAGAGGATGGATCGGATCACGGACAATTTTGAGAGCTTTCCGCTTAATGGCAGCTTCGTAGAGACTGGTCAGCTGTCGTTGGGGTTGCCCAACAAGCTTGCTAGCCGTCGCAACAATGCGGTGGAGTTTAGCTTTGTTATATAAAAGGCGGCGTAAAAAACGAAGTGTTTAAGTGCATTTACTACTGTCTGTGCATGCCCTTTTCAAAGTTCACGACGAGTATCATTGGCAGTGCCAGCTGGAAGCTAAGTGTATAGAATATGGGTATTTAATCGGAGGGGGGGGGGGGGGGGGGGGGAGACAAAACAAAAGAAAAACATGCATGGTTGAGATACATTCTTAAGGGTTTGTTTGTTTGTTTGTTTGTTTGTTTGTTTGTTTGTTTGTTTGCTTAACGCCCAGCCGACCACGAAGGGCCATATCAGGGCGGTGCTGCTTTGACATATAACGTGCGCCACACACAAGACAGAAGTCGCAGCACAGGCTTCATGTCTCACCCAGTCACATTATTCTGACACCGGACCAACCAGTCCTAGCGCAGCACTAACCCCATAATGCCAGACGCCAGGCGGAGTAGCCACTAGATTGCCAATTTTAAAGTCTTAGGTATTCTTAAGGGTACAGTCCCTCCAGCAAAAAACAGTGCTCTCTATCTCAGATCACTCCGGGCTTGTACATGAGATAAGACCATTCCTCATCTTGGACACATACCGAAACTTAACATCCTAATTGCTTTCTGTGCAAAGTTGGATTTTGTTATGAATTAATGTTGCTGAATGACTCTAACTTTTCTTTCTTTCTTTCTTTATTTGGTGTTTAACGTCGTTTTCAACCACGAAGGTTATATCGCGACGGGGAAAGGGTGGAGATGGGATAGAGCCACTTGTCAATTGTTTCTTGTTCACAAAAGCACTAATCAAAAATTGCTCCAGGGGCTTGCAAGGTAGTACAATATATTACCTTACTGGGAGAATGCAAGTTTCCAGTACAAAGGACTTAACATTTCTTACATACTGCTTGACTAAAATCTTTACAAAAATTGACTATATTCTATACAAGAAACACTTAACAAGGGTAAAAGGAGAAACAGAATCCGTTAGTCGCCTCTAACGACATGCTGGGGAGCATCGGGTAAATTCTTCCCCCTAACCCGCGGGGGGATTGACTCTAACGACTTTTTAGAAATTAATTCATAAAAAAAATCGCTCGGCTCAGAAAGCAACCGTGCTGCTGGTTGTTGGTTTGTGTGTCAAGAGAAGAGCCTGGTGGCCATGTAGATATGAGATCAAAGCTCTTTGGTGAAATTGTGAGCCGACTCGCTTAAAGTGCTGTTCACATGACAGACTTGCAACCAACTTTTGCCCAACTTTAGTCGTTTGAAAATCGCTCCCGAGTCGTTGAGGCCAAATCGGCGAGAAGTCTGCCATGTGAACAGTCTGCCATGTGAACAGTCTGCCATGTGAACAGTCTGCCATGTGAACAGTCTGCCATGTGAACAGTCTGCCATGTGAACAGTCTGCCATGTGAACAGTCTGCCATGTGAACAGTCTGCCATGTGAACAGCCCCAGCGAGTTAGAAACGATTATGGCGAGACTCGGAAGCGACTCCAAAACTCAGTTGAGCACTGCTCGACTCGGCCGTGACTCGGGAAAGATTTTGTCAAGATTTTTTTTATCGCGCTTTCTGATTGGTTAGCTCTAGCCAAACTGCTTTTACCGCATTAGGAGGAAGCTCCGATATCTGCACGTGTAGGCGTTCAAGTCTGGCGAGAATCGTTACTTAAAACTAACTAGTTTGAGCTCTGCGCTGTTCACATGAGCAGCGATTTTGATTTGACTTGGCGCCGACTAAAATCGTTTGAAAGTTTGGGGAAAGTTGGTACAAAGTCTGCCATGTGAACACCACTTTACATGCATGGAAAGGTCTGTGCCTTTTACAGTTTTGTCTTGTGAATTAACCATAGTAGTTTACACTCACCCTTTCCTTTAAATAAACACTGCTGATGGGGTATAAATGTGAGAGAGAAAAGATAGTTTATTTCACAATAACAAGATTTTTGAGTGGAAAAAAGCTACATCACAATAAAATTAATGAATACTGAGGAATGTAGTCGCCCATTTTTGTCATTCTGAAGACGATCATTCAGACTTCAAGTTATGAGAATAAGGACTTACAATGATTCCATTTCTTTTTTCTTTTTTTAAATCCGGGCGTAAACAGACACAATGGTGTATGTGTAGACTTACATTGTACCTTTATGAACTCATATTTTACAAGTGACAGACTTTCTTGTTGATTGAATATCTTTTATGGCAAAGCAGAACTTGGCGAAGGTTGCACATGCGTTCGGTGTCATGTTGTGGCTTGTTCCGGAAAATGTTGACAATAGCAGACGCAAACGTGCCTTCTGTTTCCTGTTATTTTGATCTTTGCATATTGTTTCTGTTTTGATTGATTCACTGATTTATTCATTCATTTATTTATCTGTCTATTTAACTCTATTCATTGTTTTGTTTTTAAAAACTCTTTGTTCATTTAATACTTTTTGTTTTTCTAAAAAAAGTTTATGTTTTTATTTGTTTAACTACTTACTTTTACATGTATTTATTTGTTACTATAAATTGTTGTCGGTAGACAAAAGTAGACAAAATAGCGGGGGTTTTTTTCGGTTTTTTTCTGTGTTCTTTTTTTTTCTTTTTCTTTTATTCTTTTAAAAAAAAATTTTTTTTAACAATTTTATTCAAATAAATAACTACAATTAACAATATCTCATACAATGAATTAAATACAACTTATCGAGTACAACAAGCTAACTTTTTTAACGTTTTGTTCTTCGAACACTCACACAAAAGTGCTTCTTATCTGTAACTGCCTATTAAAAATACTTTCCAACGGTAAAAACGAATTTGTTTTTTTTTATATATACTAACGCACATCTTTCCGATTAAGATAATGTGGTTCAATTTATACATAGTTGCCTTTTTCACCATTACAAAATGCATACCAAATAAAACATCACTAACTTTCAAAACAATCTTAATTTCCAAAGTACGAAAAATAAATTCTTCAATAAACTTCCAGAATTTGTATACAACCGGGCATTCAAAAAAGAAGTGTTCAATGAAATCAGTTACATCACAACAGAAATTACATTTATTAGTTTCCGTTACTTTCATCTTACACAGGAGAATGTTGGTCGGATAAATGTTGTGCATAATTTTCCAGTGTAAAACTCTTAATCTTGTCTCTTGTGTTGACTGATAGGCAACTATCCAAGATCGTTCATCAATTTCTACATTAAACTTTCTCTTCCAAAATCCTTCGGAACATGGTACATCTGTTTTCATATAAATAATCTCTTTCCTATATTCTCTGGCACTTAAACACATTTTTGCCGTTACACAGTGGTAAGGTATTACAAACATCATCAGTCATATTTACAACATTTTTCCTAATAAATAATGACACAGCAGCTTTTACAACATTATATTCAAGAATTCGGTTTGGCGAAAATCAAATCAAATCACATTTATCTTGATATGATAATATGTCTCCCGAACGTACAATGTCAGTTAATACCAATACACCTCGTTGTATACAACTTTCAAAAATTAAAACTTTGCCACTATACGTTATGCATGCATTATTCCATAATAAAGTCGGCCCGACTGTCCCACGATCGTATATAGTGGTTATTATCCAGCCAATATTTTAATACTGCTTTCCAAAAGTGTGATTTCCGTGACTAGGTCTAACCCTTTAAATCTTGCACTGTTTACATTCGATAAGAAACATTCAAAATGCTTTCCAAAACGCAAATCTATATCTATATACGGCTTGTCTGTGTCTGTCTGTCTGTCTGTCTGTCTGTCTGTCTGTCGGTCGGTCACTTCGCGATGCACGGCCAAAGTTCTCGATGGATCTGCTTCAAATTTGGTGGGCATATTCAGGTAGACCCAAAACACAATCTGGTCGATGAAAATTCTCAACACGTGCTCTCAGCGCGCAGCGCTGAACCGATTTTGGTTTTTCTGTACATCCATTCCCAGTAACTCTTCCTTATCTTCTCCAGTGTTTTGCGCGTTTATCTCCCTTCCTTCGTACGGTGCGCAAAGCCGGGTATTCGGGTCTACTTCTTCCCGGCGAAGCCGGATACCCGGTGAAGCGGGTATTCATCTAGTACATCATCTTTGGAGTGAAACTCCAATTATCATTTTCATTTGATGTAGTCAGTTGTGAAACCCATTGTAATAAAAAAGAAATTTGCATTTGCCTAATATCGATCATTTCTAAACCACCTTTTTCAATTTCAAAACATAAAACGCTTCTTTTCACCTTTTCAAAGGCCTTCCGATTACAATCTCTTTTTCGCCACAAAAATCTAAACAATAAGGTATTGACTTCATTCAAAACACAGTCAGGTAATACAAACGCTTGCATAATATACACAAATTGTGAAATTAAAAACGTTTTCACAATACATATTTTCCCTACAATGCTCAAATTTTGCTTCTCCCATGCACAAATCAATCGCTTAATATTCCTTATTCTCCCAGTCCAGGTATCTTCTACCAAAGAAGCACTCTTATCATTACAAAAATATACACCCAAAATCTTCAACTTTTTCTTCCAAACAAAATAGCGTTTGAAAGCAATACTTATGAAACATACATTTCGTGCTCACTCGGGCGTGTGTGTGTGTGTGTACGGTGTGCGTGTGCGTGCGTGCGTGCGTGCGTGCGTGCGTGCGTGCGTGTGTGTGTGTGTGTGTGTGTGTTTGCGCGCATGTGTGTGTATGTGTGTGTGCGTGCGGGTGTGCGTGCGTGCATGTATGTGTGCGTGCGTGCGTGCGTGCGTGCGTGTGTGTTTATATATATATGTGTGTATGTGTATGTGTGTGTGTATGCGTGCGTGTGTGGTTATATATATATATATATATATATATGTGTGTGTGTGTGTGTGTGTGTGTGTGTGTGTGTGTGTGTGTGTGTGTGTGTGTGTGTGTGTGTGTGTGTGTGTGTGTGTGTGTGTGAATGAGTGTGAAGGGGGAGGGGGGGCTAAGAATTTGGGGAAAGCCCACGACCCATAGCGGCGTGTTTTTGCTGGAACCTTAACCACGGGCGATTAGATTGGGCAGAAAAACATACACACACAATTATGACATCCGCACCTGAACCCATTAGACACCGGCCCGGGACGTTGGGCTCGGATTTCAAGATGTTTTCTCCCTCACTCTCGTGTTGACCTTATTTCGGACCTTTGTGTCGGACCGGTCAAGGGTCCTCCAGCCTTCGTGCCTCATTTCAGTACAACGGGAGGGACCAGGGATGAAAAATCTGCTCGTGTTTTGATTTGTAAATGTTTGAATACACAAAGCGTGGCGACTGAAACTCTCGGCGGACAAAAGCCAGGTAGCTAGGGGTCGAGCTATAGGTAGGCATCGGGGGCTTTGGTTTCGAGAGGTGTTGTGTATTTGTTGCATAGTTCCACATTTTTATAACAATTTGTGAAATTGATGGTAGAATGTTTTTGCTGGCAAATGTATAGCTAGCAATTCAGACGAACCGATCCCTAACCGTGAGCAATATCATAAAGTGTGTCCGCCCTCGGAGCTGAAAGAACAAATGCTGCAAACATTCAGCAATTAAAACTGATTCTATCAAGATAAGTTTTGTGTGAATATTTGTTTGTCTGTTCACTTAAAAGACCGTTGGGTTGAAATATCTGTGAATGTATTGTTTTGTCAATAACAAACATTCCAACAACCTACCTTTCTTGTTTTTTGATTCTGAATTTTGGAACGTTGGCAGTCTCTTTGTTTTTGGATTTATTCATACTGCAAACAGAAATGGCTTCTCGACAATTGTCAAAATCGACTGAAAGGAAACGATTGAATTTTTTTTAATTTTTTTTAGGGGGAGGGGGGGGGGGGGTGTATATTTCCCATTCTCGCAACTTCTTCCGTTTTCCTGCACCTTTTCCCGGGAAGGTTTGATGGATGAAGACTCTTTGCAGTTGTTAAAAGATATCATCATGTTAAATCAAATTTAATGTTAATATATTTAGGTTAGAGAGAAAAGCACACACACACAAAAACACCTGGCAGGGTAAAAAAAAAAAAAAAAAGAATCAACAACCTCAAAATAATGCAAATGAATAATTGATTAATTGAATGATTAATTGATAGATTGATTGATTGGTTGATTGTTTGATTGATTGGTTGATTGATTGATTGATTGATTGGATTGATGGATTGATGGATTGATGGATTGATTGATTGATGGATTGATGGATGGATTGATTGATTGATTGATTGATTGATTGATTGATTGATTCATTCATCAATGCATCCGTCTGCCTGTCTACCTAGCTATCTTTTTACTTTGTGAAATAATCAATCTTTAGCGTTTCGCCATCCATCTTTGTATCTGACTGTTAATCCTTCTGCCCATCCGTCCATCCAACGATCTGTTTGTCCACAGGTAAAGTAAAGAATAATTTAGTGCACACTGAGGTGATTTCATGTCTTATTCTTCTTCAGCGTTCCAGAATTTTCTGGTTATGTGTGAGCTCGTTTGCCCATTTGGGTTCCCCAAACTATACTCTGAGAGCATACACTCCGCTTTTGTTGAGTAGGCATGCTGGGTATTTTCGTGTTTCCATAACCCACCGAACTCTGACATGGATTACAGGATCTTTTTCGTGCGCACTTGGTCTTGTGCTTGCGTGTACACACGAAGGGGGTTAAGTCACTAGCAGGTCTGCACATAAGTTGACCTGGGAGATCGGACAAATCTCCACTCTTAACTGGGCCACCAGGCGGCAGCGACCTTGATTCGAACTCACGACCTCCCGATTAGGAGGCCGACGTCTTACCACCACGCCACTGCGCCCGTCGATGTAATGCAAAAAGTTAAGAAAAACGGAAAGTGCAGAACCGGGAAGAAAAAAGACGAAGAAAAACAGAAAATAAAATTCCCAATAAGAGTCCAGGATCCATTGTTTCATTCTTATCTATTCGTTTTAGTTGTTATCTTATTTTATTTTATTTCAAGCTATTCTATTTTCTTTTTATTCTATTTCATTCTATTTTCTTTTCTTTCAGGCTATTCTATTTTATTTTATTCTATTTTATTTTCGTGCCTGCTGTTGTGTCTCTGTTCGCACATTCTCCAGAACAAGTGCGCTAGCTGTGTTGAGGTGTCCATGTTGTATGTTTAAACAAGCCGCGTGCCCAAAGCTCTCGAGTAGACCTCGAAGTAGATCAACCGCGACATTGAGCGTCCACCCGAGAAGGGTTGATTCTACCCGGATTGGCTTTAGCTTCTCGAACCCTCTAACTGGATGGTGTTTAAATTGTGGCTTAGCTCCGTAGCAAAATTGACGTTGCGAACAGTAGGCCTCTGTGTACGGTAGATATGGAATAAACCGCCTATATCTTTGCTCGTGTCATACACAATCTGGGGGAATTTAGGGGGGGGGGGGGGAGGAGTTCTTTGCGCTTTCTTTGCTTTCTTTTCAATTGTTTTGCTTTTGGGTTTTCTGTTTGTTTTTATTTTGTTCTTGTTTGTGTGTGCTTTTGTTGTCATCAGGCGATGTGACCAAAACACGCAGGAAAAACAACAACAAAACACACATAAAGTTTTTTTTTAGAATTTTATAACAAAATTTAGTTAATATCTTTCTTGCTACGTTTTGTATTCTGTACCTTTGATTCTTTGACATCGATCAGGTACTATACTTTTCTTCTATCTATCGTTTCTCCACGGTTTGTTCAATTCTTTATTCGTTCGTCAGTTCGTTCGTTCTTTCGTTTCTTTTTTCGTCCGTTTGCTCGTTTGTCCGTTCTTTTGTCTATTCGTTCGTGTGTTTGTTTGTTTGTTTGATTTTTTGTTTGTTGTTTGTGTTTTGTTTTGTTTTAGTGTGTGTGCGTGTGTGTGTGTGTGTGTGTGTGTGTGTGTGTGTGTGTGTGTGTGTGTGTGTGTGTGTGTGTGTGTGTGTGTGTGTTTGCTTGTTTGTTTGCTTTTCTTTTCGATCGTTTCTTCGCTTGTCTGATGTACCAATGGTAGAGCTGTGTATCTGGATCCGTGTTTACACCGATGGATCAGCAACTAACGCCGTGCTCAATGGAGGTGCTGGCATTCTGATCCAGTTCCTTGGGGGACATACAGCTACATCCAGCGTTACCACTGGCAAACACTGCACAAACTATAAAGCAGAAGCAGAAGCTCTCATGCAGGCCGCCTCCTTGGTTCAGGACTCCGCAGACCCTTGCTACCAAGTTGTCTTCCTCTCGGACGGCCTTTCAGTCCTTCAGGCCCTAGAGAACGACAAACTCCCACAGCTGGCCAAAGCATTACAGATGGTCAGACAAACCAGAAGAGTTGCCCTCCAGTGGATACCAGCACACTGTGGGATACCAGGAAATGAAAGGGCAGATGAGCTGGCGAAAGAAGGAGCCGTGGAAAACCAACCTGAAAACAGTGTCAGCTTTAGTGAGCAGAAGACAATCATCAAGGCATTGATGAGGCCAAGGACAAACAGAGATGACTACCACACAATGTCCAGAGAGCAGCAAGTCAACCTCATCAGGCTGCGTACTGGCCACAACAGGCTCAATGCTCACATGAACCGAAAGTTCAAGCTGGCGCCATCACCAACCTGTGCCTGCGGTCAAGAAGACCAAACAGCGGAACACATCTTACAGCGATGTCCCTTACTAGATGAGGAACGAAAAGAAGTGTGGCCGTCACCAACTCCCTTGCAGACCAAACTATACGGCAGTCGACAGGAGTTGGAGAAAACGACAACATTTATCACCAGTGCTGGACTGATCGTGTAACCTGCGAACGCCAAGAAGAAGAAGAAGAAGTACTGTATCTGGAAGAAATAAAAATCAAAAACAGAGCGATTTATTTCGGGTATATATATATATTTAGAGAGTTTACGAGGGTCAGGGAAAAAGTTGGTGACCTGCGACACTAGTTAGAAACCAGCATGTCAGCTAATCTGCCTTGTGAAGTGTCAAACACATGGAATTGTACCTGCATAATCCCTTGCTGATCATTGCTAAAACGGTGATGAAAATTATGGTACATGTATTGGTGCTTTCTCCCTCCCATGTGTCACAGAAAGCCCCACAAAGTTGTAGATAACCCTCGTATATACTGTGTTAGTGCACTGACGGGCGCAATGGCTTGGTGGTAAGACGCCGGCCTCCAAAGCGGAAGGTCGTTGGTTCGAATCCCGACCGCGCCTGGTGGGTTGAGGTGGAGATGTTTCCGATCTCCCAGGTCAACGTATGTGCAGACCTGCTAGTGCCTTATCCCCCTTCGTGTGTACACGCAAGCACAAGACCAAGTGCGCACGGAAAAGATCCTGTAATCCATGTCGATGGGATATAGAAACACGAAAATACCCAGCATGCTTCCTCCAAAAACGGCGTATGGCTGCCTAAATGGCGGGGTAAAAACGGTCATACACGTAAAAATCCACTCGTGCAACTACACGAGTGTACGTGGGAGTTTCAGCCCACGAACGCAGAAGAAGAAGAAGAAGAAGAAGAAGAAGAAGAAGAAGAAGAAGTGCACGGTGAAAGGGGCTTTCTGCGACACATGGGAGGGAAAGCGAGGAGTGGCTTGTCCGAAGCTGGCGAATATCGTATAACTAAAGCGGAACCTCCTTCGCTCAATTAGTCGCCCGCCCCTTCAAAACATAACGGGCAAAAGGGGAGAAAGGCTGGTGCGTTTTCATTACCCCCGTCGTGACCCACGCTAAGCCCCCCCCCCCCCCCCCCCCCCCCCCCCCCCCCCCCCCCCCAAAGAAAAAAAATTAAATAAAAAAGCAAAAAGTAGTAAGAGGAGTTGGAAATAAATACTTGACCAACGCGCTTGAATTTTAGCAATAGCAAATCATGTCGTTGTTGAAAACAAACACTGTGAGCATGTAAACACGATAGTTTACATTGGATCTTAAAGATCTGCAAGGTATACAAACGTTAAACATGAATGAACAGTTCTGTGTTTTAATGTACACTTGGAAAACACTTGTGTCCTGAGTTATCGCTTGAAGAGCATCGCGAGTGATACGTTAAGTTTCAATCTTTTTTTGTGGTAATTTTTGTGTGGGGTGTATTGCGGTCTTTACTGTAATAGATCATTCTGCACTTTTTCATTAAAATCATTCTAGCTTTAAATAAACAAGTCTCAGCATCGATGTTCCCGTCCCACGCGCTTCATTCCTAGTCTCACTTTATTTTCTTTTTCTTTTTTTATTATTATTATATATATTTTTTTTTCTCTCTGTAGATCCTCCTGTTTTGATTAAGTTCCCCATACCCCCCCCCCCCCCCTCCTACATTTTGTTCTTCTGGTTAATAATTGTGTTGTCCACCATCATGAAAACTTGAGTAACTTAGCATTGTTATGGTCACGTCAAATAAGCATTTGCTTGAGTTCGTGTCCTAGCTGCATTTTTGTCAATTGTTTCATGTCATGTATTTTGAATAAAATTGTGTTTAAACCAAATAAACAAGGAAACACAAATTTAAAAAATGAGAACAAATCAGGTGGCAACATTCAACAAGACAAAGTCAGTAAAATCGTAGCTACAAGTAGAAGCAAGGCAAGGCCACACTAGTTCAAAGGAGAGGCTATGTATGCGCGCTTTAATTTTTCACACGAAGGTGAAACCCACAGCATAGTGAAAACGCGTCATGTCAATACAGTTTTAAGCAGATTAGACAGTTGCAAACTCGAGGCAGATTTGTTGACCAAGACTACTGCTGCCTGTCACCTAGTCTTTGCCGCATGAGTGATCGGGGAGGGATGGTGGGAGGGGTGGGGGGGGGGGGGAGGAAAACTGGAGGAGCTGGAGGGAGGGAGGTAGGGGGTGGGAAGGGGTGACGGGACTCGTGCGAGTACCAATTCAAGTCATTCCAGAGAACCAGAAGGTCTGGATCGAATCACTCACTCAGGTTCTATTCTCAGTGTGCAGTGGTTGTGCCGCGTAGAGCGATGTTGTGTCACATTCAGAAACTTTGTATATATATCAATACTGTGCAGCGTTCGGGCACTATATATGTTTTAATGTTATGTCACATTCGGACACTTTGTATATCAATACTGTGCAGCGTTCGGACACTCTATATATGCTTTAATGTTGTGTGACTCCAAGGTGTCTGACCATTTTATTTATAATTGAGAGTGAGAGTAAGCTGCCTAGCGGCGCCAAATACACACGAGGAGGAAACTGTGAAGGTTGGATAAACCAAGACCCACGTCTCTATAGCTGAACAGTACTACAGTATTAAAACACGCAAAATGTACAGCAAACAAAGTCGGATTGAGTGAGCGAATTGCAGTCATCATTTATTTGTCATGACAAGAGGTAGGTTTTTGGTTGTTTTAATTGCACGAGGGGAGGGGGGAGGGGGGTGTGGAAGCGGGGGAGCTTTTAAAAACCAAGCGATTATTATTTGTTCTTCCTTATCATCATTCATCTGGTTAATTCGTTCGTTATTTTCGTTATTATGTTCGTTATCGAGCAGTCATCTAAACATTATTTAGGAAATCCTATAGGTTGTCTTCTTTTTCACAGTTTTCTTATCTACGACGTCAACATCTTTGATGCCTTTGCACTTTCTCCGTCTGAGTGTCTGTGTTCGTTTTTGCCAGTCCGTCTAACTGTCTGTCTTCCTGTCTGTGTGTATACAAACCACACACACACACACACAATGCGCACGTGTGTTTTTGTGTGTGTGTTTTGTTTCTTCAATGTTCAATCCCATGTACGTCACAGTCTTTTTCAGAAACTTTTTCAGAAACTAATAAAGGTCAATATGTGACTGAATGTATTTCGTTTGATTGAAAATCGAGACGAGGTGAGGGTGTATGTGTGTGTGGATGCGCGTATATAGAGCGATTCACAGTAAGCTACTGTTTAGATGTTTATGGAATTGACCGAAAATAGCGATTTAGCGACTTTTTTTCTACATCGAAATTATTTAACTTGATAAAGTTTCTCCCAAGAATGTTTAAAAAGCTGAACTTCTCGCAAGCAAACCTTGTTTAATAAATGAGTCAAGAATAACGGTAAAACTCATACCAACGTATTAAATGGTTGACTATAACGGCTTTCTGCCATCAAACAAAAGCACGCCTTGAATTTGAGAAGCGCATGCATACTAAGGCTGACGGGGTCTATGTCGACCAAAAGAGTGGGATTCCATGTAGGTGGAGTTCCTGTAGGGGATTTCCTGTAGATAGGAAATCCCACAGGGTGGAGTTTTTCAATAAAACGTGCAAGCCATACTCGAATTTCTAAGAAAGATTAAAAAAAAGATAGAAAAACATCAAATTCTACCGATGTCGCTAAGCGTCATGTGACTTTCAGCGATATCAGCGAAACGCTACAGGAACTAAACCCCGTGGTATTCCCTGTATACAGAGAATCCATCTACAGAAACTCCACCTACAGGGAATCCCACTCTTTCGGTCGACATAGACCCCATCAGCCATACTAAGTGCTAAATCAAGATCTCAACTACCCCAAGCCTTGAGTAGGCGCAAAGAAAGAATGTCAGGAATTAAAGAAGCTTGTTCAGGAAGGAAGCAAACACAGACAGTCTTGAAAATCAAGTGGGCATTACGGTTTGAAGATGTTGACAGTACGCCGCTTCAAACCACGACGGAAAACTCAACCTTACATTTCCAACGTCAAGGGAGAATAAACAAAACTCATGAAAAAAAAGCGACCTTTCCACGCGTAATATTCATCTGTGCTTCTGCATTGAATCGCTCGTTAAATCTTTGGAATTGCCTTGGTTAATCTTTTGATTTGCTATCGTATTGTTAATAGCCAACATCGGCACGCGGCAGATTTAGCTCTAGTTTCTTGTGCTAGCAACGCTAAATTTATACTCTGTGGCCTTCTACTGTGACAAGGCTGGGTCTCCTGG
This sequence comes from Littorina saxatilis, assembly GCF_037325665.1. NCBI lineage: Eukaryota > Metazoa > Mollusca > Gastropoda > Littorinimorpha > Littorinidae > Littorina > Littorina saxatilis. The sequence continues at coordinate 83,116,817 of NC_090256.1, read as the reverse complement.
ATATTGTTATGATTACAATTATTTAGTTATGAATTAAGCTTGATTTATTTCCGGTTAACTTGAAGTGTTGTGTCTCATTATTACATACCTTTCTTGTCGTGTTTATTGTAAATTTTTTTTATTTTTAGAATTCATGTAACACTAGGTTTAAAAAAAAATTGACTTGACTTGACTTGACGTGTTAAGGTTCAAATGCAAGTGATGATTTGAACGGCCTAGAAATGTGATGCTCCGAGCAACACGTGGTGCCCGTCAGTGTGTGCAGGGTTTTAGTGTTGCGGGTGTGAGGGGTGGGGAGGGGGGTGGGGAGGGCCCGGGTAGGCAACCCGAGCAGGTCACCATGTGGCCCAGACCGGGCAGGTTTACTGTGGCGTTATGACTTGTCACTGCACATCATCCCTCAAATGAGGGGTAAGCCGACCTTGCAGAGGAGGGAGTCATTTGTGTATAGTTTTTGTTAATACTGTACTCAGCTCACGTTGGCATGTTTGGTTTTCATTACCCGACGCTATCGTCAGTCATTTTTTAATTTAAATTTTTTTTTAAACAATGTTTTATTAAATCAAACATGATACAATAATACAGCGATAAACAATCGTCAGTCAGTTCAATGCGATTTGTAAACTCGCGTTTGGGATTTTCATGGTACGAGTTTAATCCTAGGTCCATTTTTTCATGTGTACGGAAAGCTTATTAATGGGATTGATTTGATCGGCGTATCACGGCGTCTAGAAAATTGTATAGTAATTCCTTGAAAAGACAAACATGTAAACAAAACAAAACACACAAAAATTGCCGTGTTCAATTATATTTCTGGATCTGAAGTCCGGGCTGTTTTTAGATATAGAGTATTCCATTTTCAGCTTTACGGCTGGTACATGTTTTGCATCATGTGAATGCTGGGACGAGTTCCACGATTAGTACGAAGTAACGGCCACGCTTACAAACAATCTGTTTGGATTTCAGTTGGTCATATCGAACAGCACCGCAGTGTCTTAGGCCCTGATTGTTGTGTGTAAAACTATCCTCTTTATTTAAAACATTATGAGATTCAAATATGGATTTTCTCGTTGTTACCAACACGCTATAAAAACAAGAGGCGAAGCCTTCAAGGCTCCCGTAAGAAATCGACAAACAGTAACACAAACTCAATCACTCCGTCACACACACAAACACACACACACAAACACACACACACACATACACACACACACACACACACACACACACACACACATACACATACACACACACACTAAGCATAGGTGACACGGTGCAAGAGTGGGAGACGCTAGATCTAGATCTGTCTGTCTTTAGCCTACTTACGGGGACACGACTGCCAGATCGACACTGCGCTTTCGACAGCGCTTCCTCGCGCAGACACTGAAAACACGCTGTGCAGATCAACCTGTAGGAAATCTCCTTTGGTATCTTCTTTATCTATTTTTCTGGAGCCGCTACGAAACCGAACAATGTGAAATCGTCTTCCCCGAATCGGCGAATGCAGCTCGGTTAGAACTGAAAAGTGAATCTATACCACAATCCTTCACGCGATCTGACCTAACCTTGACCCCTGACCTGGTCTACATACCACACACAACACAAACCAGTCACCTGTTTCCCCCCCCCCCCCCCAAAAAAAAAACACACCACCCGTTTTCTTTGGATACACACTTTAACTACATACGTGCCGACGAAATGTTGATCATTGCTTCAATACTTTGAAGCTGTTGCTTGGATAATAACCCGGTAAAATTAGTATTTCGGTGTTCAGTCAAATGTTAAAGTTTCTATCACACACGCACGCACGCACAGACAGACAAAAGTTAGCATCGCATAGGCTACACTTACGTGAGCCAACAAGGTTGAGAACAAACAAATAATACCCCATCTTTCTATTTTTTCAGAGACTATCCACTGTTCAAATCCGAGAAGTCAACCCATGACATTGCCGACGCCCTGCTGTCCTTGAAGCACGCGGTGGTGCACCCACAGTTCGGAGGTCCTCTGTCTCCTCCCTCACCTCACCCCATGCCTCACTTGGGCCACCACCCCTCGGGCCAGAGCCTGCCCCCCTACCCTTCCGCTCCATCCCCGGGGCTACAAGGCGGGGGTCAGGGCTATGGTTCCGGCCACGGATACGGCCACAGCCACGGCCACGGGCAGTCTCTGCTGCACACTTCGTATGGAGTTGGAGTAGGGGTGGGGGTGGGGGTCCAGTACGGTCAGCAGTACCCGGACCCCTGTTCCAGCCCCTCCGGCCAGTTGCCCCCTTCCCACCCCCCTTCCCTGGGTCCTCCTCCTCCGCCCCCTCCCCACCCGAACCAGGCGAGCGGCATGGCCTTCCCCACGATGAGCGTCAACGTGTCCATGTCCATGAACGTGGGGATGGCCCACAACCTGCACCCGCACAACGGCTACAACTACCCACCCCCCTCCCACCAGCAGTGGCCTCCCCCACCTTCTCCCGCCCAGCCCCCTTCGCCCCCACCCTTGGGCAGCCAGTACCACCACAACTCGGGGTTCGCTGCCTCCGGGATGGGCCAGTATTCCGGGTACCCTCCCACCCAGCTGTCTTCGGTTCAGCCCCAGGGCGTCCCCAACGGGTACCCGGGGGGACCTTACCCGATCGGACCAGATCTGCGAAGCGGGGGCGACTCTCGCTTCTTCTACAAGTCGGGAGGCGGGGACTTTGCAGGCGGCGACGCCAGGTTCCCCTACAAGTCAGCATGCGGAGATGCGTTCAAGGACCCCGGCCCCCGCTACTACTCCATGCGACATCCACACCACCACCTGCACGAAGACCCCGAGGATGGCTTCGGGGGTCTCAACAGCAAGAGGTCCAAGCTTTTCACGGACAAAGTCGCCATGGCGGCGGCTGCGGCGGCGGCGGTCTCCGTCACAAGTACTGGGGCGGCAGCGGCAGGGATGATGATTGGGGTGGGAATGGGGGAGGGGGCTTTCCACCCTCAGAACAACCCCCATCACCCCCATCACCACCACCACCACCATCAAGGCATGCTCAAAACCAACCTGTGTCGTATCTGCGGCAAGACCTACGCCAGGCCTTCCACGTTGAAAACACACCTTCGGACACACAGCGGCGAGAAACCGTATAAATGCAACACTTGCAACAAGTCCTTCTCCCAGGCCGCCAACCTGACGGCGCACATCAGAACACACAGCGGAGAAAAGCCGTTTCGCTGTCCCATCTGTGACCGGCGCTTCTCGCAGAGCTCTTCGGTGACAACTCACATGAGAACACACTCTGGAGACAGACCCTATCGCTGCAGACTGTGTAAGAAAGCTTTCTCTGACAGCTCCACGCTCACCAAGCATCTGAGGATCCACAGCGGGGAGAAACCGTATCAGTGTAAACTGTGTCTTTTGCGCTTCTCTCAGTCTGGCAATCTGAACAGGCACATGAGAGTGCATGCCAACCAGGCTTAAATGGTGACGCCTTTCTCTTTACAAGTTTACAATTCTTGTTCGTTGCAAAATGTATGGCAGCTCTGTTAACTACAGAAAGGTGTAGAAACATATATTGAGACGGGCACAATTCTAGTGGTGGTGAAGGCGTTTGTGCTGATTCCTCAGGCCGTAATATGCCTGAAATTAACCCTCTGCGGTTGTCAGGGCCTGACATTTCCAAAACAAGTTTTCTCTCAATTTTGTAACATTGTTGGAGAATTGAGTGAAAAAGATTTCTGAACACAGGCATGGAGGCTAACTGGTGTGTTTGAGAGAAAACAAAACAGAACATTAACAACACATGTCGTTGATGTCTTACAGCGTTTTTGCAGCCTTCAAATGTTGACAAGCTTAATAAATGTACAAACTGAGAACTGATTGACTTTCAGTTGTAACATTATCGGGGGCTTACACAGGCCTACGCTGTATACGTTTAGACTGGAGTGGCCCATCGAATAAGACATCTCATGGTGGTTTTCGCAAGCTGGAAGTTTCAGTACTTCAGTCTTGCGAACTCTTCACACAAAGACATGCAGGCGCAACTCTGGACAAGAAACACTGCCATTGTAAAGTACAGGCTGCCAACTGGATTCTTAAAAGGCACTCTACTTCTATATACCGTGCAACCATCTTTTGCTCACCATCCCAGATCTACCGATGCTTTTACATAGGAGAAGAACATCCATCCCCATAGATACATACCAAAAATCAAGATCCTGACTGCTGCGTGTACACTCTACACAGAGCTAAAAAAACCCCAAGAAAGGTAGGTTGTTGGAACGTTTGTTATTGACAAAACAATACTCCATTCACATTATAATAATAATATTATAACATAAAAAATAAAATAATATAACATAAAAAAATTATAATATTGTTTTGTCAATAACAAACGTTCCAACAACCTACCTTTCTTGTTTTTTGATTCTGAATTTTGGAACGTTGGCAGTCTCTTTGTTTTTGGATTTATACACAGAGCTGCTATTTTGTGGTGAATCAATTTGGAGATTCCCACCAGTGGCTATTAAGATATCAATTTATAAGACGAAAGTCCCAAGTATGGACAGAAAGCATCCACGTTGTCGATGTTTGACATACGCCATGCATAGTGGAGGTATGGGCTTAATAATTATCCCAAGCACGTAAATGCCTCGCTAGATCTGAGATGGTGGGCCGAATCGTTGCACGAGAAGGACGGTGTCTTTATAATTAATGAGGATATTTTAATTACTCGGTGCCGTGTGAAAACTGAGGGGTCAACCGCTTCTCTCTAAATAAAACACACCGTGCCGCGAAGTTACTTTTTTTCATGTAGTTAATAATTTCCGACAGACTGCACATCGAGAGTCTGTTTCGGCAATCTTTATGCGAATTCCCTGTTGTTAGAGATTTTGCCACTGTGCGTAGCCACTCATATTACAAACAGGCAGACTCCATGAAAAATGACGTGAACGAAAAGCACTTTGTTTTTGTCCATGTACAGTACAAGTTAGGCTGTTGTGTAGGTTATTACGTGATTAGATAAATAAATTATGTACATGTACTGACATCAAGTAGAATTATGGATTTTCCTCTGATCAACAATTCGAAAAAGATGATAGAATTAAAATAATGAAGTCATGCACCTTGCTGTGAAAACAATGCCACGGACATTCTATTATTTTGAAATTAAGGGTTGAGCAACATGAGTAGCCTACCTTTAGTTTGTTTAACCTAGTTTAAAAAAACAAAACATTCTGACATTTCTTATCTGGACTTTATGAAGGAAAAAGTCAATGCAGAGTTCTCACTCGTAACTTTCTTTCTTTCTTTATTTGGTGTTTAACGTCGTTTTCAACCATTCAAGGTTATATCGCGACGGCACTCGTAACTGAAAAGCAATTTGTTTTGTGAATCTAGAGAACGTCAACTGACCAATGGGGCAGTATTACGCTGATAGTATGTGTGCATGATATAGAACAGACAAAAGCATGTCAGCAAGGAGTATTTATTTCATAAAAGAAGCCATTTTATTGTGAAAACAAAGAAAGGGGTGTTCTTCTTTCTGTGAAGGAACAGGCATGTTTTGGTTAAAAAAAATGTTTGTCCTGTAATCCCTGAAAGGAATGTTCTATCTGCATGGAGGAACAGACCCCTTTTGTTTCCGAAAAGGCATTCCTTAATTGAGCCCGAGGTTGACTTCACGAAGTCTTTTCGAAGTCTTATTACCGACATTTCAGTGCCAAAGCTTCGTGCAGCGATCTTCGTGGATTAAGGCCATGTCAGACGCACAACACAAAACAGTGTGTTCTTTCAAAACAAACACAAAACAGCGTGTTTCCCGTGTGACATCCCCCACAACGCGTTTCGGAAAACGCTGTTTTGTGTTTCGCGTGTGACATCCCCGCTTTAAAAACATGTGTTTTTCCAACGTTTTGAGTTGGAGTTTTTGTCGAAAACATTGTTTTGTGTTGCCCGTCTGTCATCGCCTTTAGACTTCTTGAAGCCGACTTCGCCAAATTAATATCAAGCTTTAATTGCGGCAGCTTTGAAACAAATATACTTTGTATATATCATTCCGCAGATATGTTTCTGTGTCTGATCAGGATGTAAATTATTCGTGGTAAAATAGTTTACCCCAGTAACATTACGGAACTTTTTATTTACACCTGAAAATATTTGCTCAATTTTGTTTTCACTCGACAATCATCAAATTTGATGCGAATAGTTTTAACTAGCGAGTAGCAAAAATAGTATAAGTAGTTTCTGAAATGTAAAAATGTATTTTAAATCTACTTCACTTTTGTTGATATTCCTAACAGTATTTCTATCATAGAATTGTACAGTTCACGAAGTACCTGGTTATAAGCCTATACTCCGCAAACAGTATTTGCATATAAATGTGTTACTGCCAAATACATACTTTTAATAAAACTGTTTGTGACAGGGGAGGCTACCGCTCCTTTCACATCAGACTCTGCACCCGAGTTGTTGGCCTTTAAGTCAACAACGGTGGATTGTGGAATTCTGTTTGTGATGGGGTCTTTCTTTCTTTATTTGGTGTTTAACGTCGTTTTCAACTGTTCAAGGTTATATCGCGACGGTGATGGGGTCTGGTGGTTTCCAATTGTCTGTATGTTCTTGGAAACCTTCGGGTTTGCATAACAGTTTTTATAGGGCTAAGAAATTGGCCCTAACATTTTCAATCCTGTTTGATTGCACTTCGCCTCCCGAGGTGATCGTAGTGTTACGGCACTCGGTTACAGTTTATCAACAATAAGAGCCGTTGCTTGAACAGAGAATTATGACATGAAGTATTGTTTATGTTGACTAGTGTTAGCACACACAAAAACGACAAGTTTTTGTTGTTATGTTTTGTTTTTCGGGGGGGGGGGGGGGGGGGGGTTGTCAATTTGTTTAACAACGACGTTGGTTGTCTTATCATGCCTTCGTTTAAGTTATTCATTCAACCCGGTCAATCATTTGTGCGTCCATTTATAGTGATTTGTCCGTGCAGTCTCTTTTCCATGGTAATTGATTTTTTAAATTAATTTATCATTGCAGTCTGCTATTTTGAATGTCTGTATCTGCTAAACTTATTACAAGTATTAATTGATGACTCGTTAACATCGTTTCACTTTAAGGTGCTTTTTAAATATATTCTTGCGTAAGCCGTAGGGGATTTTTCGACTTTTTTCTTTAACTGAAAATAAATGTAGAATTCTGACAAACATGAAAGACGATTATGCGGGGTAGTCAATTCACCCGTCTTGCAGTTCTCTTGTTTTTCTGATCTATTTCATCCTGACGCTTTGCCACGCGCCATTATAAAACTTTTCTTTTGGACAACCTGAGAGAAAATTCTCGTTTGACTGAGGGACTGAGAGTGCCTCTGTCGTGGTTAAAAATTAACTTTTAATTTTATTTGCAGAGAAGTTGTAACACTTTCTACCCCAATTTTTTTTTTTTTGCCGAGACCAGCTGTGCTGCAGCAGGTCACTCAGAATTGTAGGTACTGTGTAGTAACTGTGTATCAACACGCTGGAATGCAGGCGTTAGATCGACGTTACAGGAAGCGACTGAAGCTAACAGTCTGAGCGGATATATTCGTACCTGGTCAGATAGAGCCATATGAGTGGGTACGGATATATCCGTACCTGGGAGACAATGAGTTGAGCATGAGGCAGCTTGTGTCGATGATAACAAAAATTCTTCTTTTTGAAAAAAATTCTTCTTGTTCTTTCTCATTTTTTTTTCTCAGTCAGAATAACTCTCCAACTGCCACCGTAATAGGTAACAGTTTATTCACAAAGTAATAATAATATTTTTGTTAAAACACGCTCAAAATTATGTCATTGTTGAAATGATGCCCATATTTTTCTGACATGATTTTGAAAGTAAGCAAACCATAGAAGAACACATTCTTAGATAGATTTGACGTGCAAACATGAAAATGTGTAATAGTTTTCGAAATTCATTTACGAACATAATTCGTTTTGTTCTTTTTTTTTAAGCAAGTGGAAATAAAAGTAGTTTTGTCGATAAAGTCGCGAATTTTCCTTTTTGTTTCCATCGTCCGAATTCACTCAAAAATAAAAAGATTGGCCTGATTTATTCTAATATTGTTTTTGTGTTTAATTATTTTATTTATTTACTTGTTTATTTGCTCATTCATTTATATTTCCCCCAAAGAGACAAAGCTTTTTGAAACAGAATATTTTGAACATGTATAAGTTAACCTCATGTATTAATGTTGCTATTGCAATAGTGAAATACGTTTCTGTTTATATAATGTATTATTCAAATGACGACAATCAATAAATTATTGTTTACCTGCGATCCCTTGTTCAATTCAGCTTCAGAGCTTGTGAATTGTGTGTGTATGTGTGTGGGTGTTTGTGCATGTGAGTGTGTTTGTGTGTGTGTGTGTGTGTGTCACGGTGTGTGTGTGTGTCACGGTGTGTGTGGTTGTGTGTGTGTGTGTGTGTGTGTGTGTGTGTGTGTGTGTGAGTGTGTGTGTGTGGTGTGTGTGTGTGTGTGTGTGTGTGTGTGTGTGTGTGTGTGTGTGTGTGTGTGTGTTGTGTGAGTGTGTGTGTAAGGGTATGCGTGCGTGTTTTAAGAACTGTATACATACAAAGAATAGATGTAACTCTTTTTTGATTGTTACAATTTCTCTCTTCCAAAAGGAAATATCTTACATTAAAAACGAAATATAGTGCAAAAGGACGCCACGAAAGCAATTAAAGCGTCACGAGTAAATTATCAAATTCTTTACAAAGGAAACAACAAACTGAAACGGGAATGAAGTTTCACTGGGTGACTTGGTCATTATATTTGAGCAGTGACAAATTTTGACTTCTGAGGTCCCTGCCAGTCTGTAGCCTGACCTGACCTCATTAACATGATATACACATTATGGTTAAGTTATAGCATGGGTGGTCTCTCTCAGGTATGAACGATAAACAGTTACTGTACTTACGTCAAAAGAACACCGAAGAACACCTGTTATCTCCCCAGCTGAGTATGATGATGCAAGACAAACAACCTGCACCCAGTTTCATCTTCGTTTCAAAGTCTTCCCCACTCCAGTTCTCGGTCCAGAACCATGTTACTGGCCTATCTTCCAAGGTGCGATAAATCTGACCTGCTTTCTGAAGCGGAAATTACGTCAACATGCGCTGCGCACATCAAATGGACAGCTCCAACGGTATCGCACCGTAGAGCTGTAACAGACGATTGGAAGATCATTTGATGTGATGTATAATTTCCTGCACTGACTGAGACAGATCTGCATATAAATCTATGTCAGGTGCAAGAATCAATTCTACGCCACCCCCCCCCCCCCCCCCTCCTATCCCCACCCCCGCATGTCGCAATCATCTACCAATCACCATACTCTCTCTCTCTCTCTCTCTCTCTCTCTCTCTCTCTCTCTCTCTCTCTGTTTCTCTCTGTTTCTCCCTTGTTCTATGTCTCCATCTCTCTCTCTCTCTCTCTCTCTCTCTCTCTCTCTCTCTCTCTCAATGAAAAGGGCCCAATGGCTACTCAGACTTCAGACTTCTCTCTCTCTCTCTTTCTCTCTCTCTCCTCTCTCTCTCTCTCTCTCTCTCTCTCTCTCTCTCTCCTCTCTCTCTCTCTCTCTCTCTCTTCGTCTCTTTTTCATTACAACAAAGTTTTGCGGAGACATCTTTTTCTGTGAGACTTTAAAGCGTGTTATAGTTCAAGCTAGTTACCTTTTTCCTTCATTGTATTTTTGACGTCGACGACAACAAGAACAAGAACACGAACAACAAGAACAACAAGAACAACAAGAACAAGAACAACAACAACAACAACAACAACAACAACAACAACAACAACAACAACAACAACAACAACAACAACAACAGAGGTGTTGTTTTTCAAGATAATTGTAAATGGGCCTTACACATACTGTCTATTTTGGCAACTTGTCGAGTACTCGTGGCTTGTTTAAAATCTTATAAATATAGGCTCAGTCGAAGATCCCTAGAAGCAATGTATAAATCCTTTATTTTACCTCATTTTGATTATTGCGATGTTGTGTGGGATAATTGTTCAAAGAAGCTTTCAGATGAGCTGGAGAAGCTGCAACTCGAATTACAGAGCGAAGACGTCGTCACAAATTAATGTTTATAATTAATTATTATAAAATGGTTCACGGCAATGTACCAAATTACCTCAAAGTTTTATTGCCACCTCTTGTTTCTGACCTAAATCCCTACCACCACAGACGCCCACTTGAGCGTATGACTCCCCAGTGTAAATCAGATTTGTACAAGTCATCTTTTATTCCTTCTGCAACTAGTCTCTGGAATAAGTTGCCTGAAAATATACAACAATGTGATTCTGTTGGTCTGTTCAAGCGACATTTCGCAGCTTCTGATACTTCAATTCCACCATATTACTATTCCCCAAATCGCAAAACTGAAGTTTTGCATTGCAGGTTAAGACTTGGAATGAGTGATTTACAATATGATATGTTTAATCGCCACCTAGTAAACAACCCGGAATGTTCTTGTGGTTATTTTGCTGAAACTGTTCTTCATTATTTGTTATCATGTCCCCTGTTTAATGATGCAAGAACCGCAACAATCGGTACATTAGCTCCAGAATTTGTTAATATTGACACACTCCTGACAGGTGATTCAAACATTTCCATATTTGAAAATAGTGCTATTTTTGTTGTTGTCCAAATTTATATTGAGAAATCAAACCGCTTTGGGACACCTTAGTTCGATGTTGTTGTTCTCTTTAAATATATTACTTGGGGCCCATCTACTTCTTGATATGTTGTTGTGTTTTTCGTTCTCGTTTCTTATTTGTTTTCGTTTTTAGTATTGACACAGATTGTGTTCGATAATGGAAACAAAGTTTTTCTTATTGTTTTTCTCTTTTTTTCATTTCTTTTTTCAAAAAATATGTCGCATTGATCATATTCCGCCATGACATTTCTGGCATGTTTATGTGAGCACTTATCATAAGTTTTAAACTTGTTGTGCTCAGTCCTTTTTAATGATGTTGTTATATTATCATGTCAATCAATCAATCAATCAATCAATGAGTCTTATATCGCGCATATTCCGTGGGTACAGTTCTAGGCGCTCTGCAGTGATGCTGTGTGAGATGAAATTTTATACGGCCAGTAGATTGCAGCCATTTCGGCGCATATTTACCTTTCACGGCCTATTATTCCAAGTCACACGGGTATAGGTAGACAATTATTAACTGTGCCTAAGCAATTTTGCCAGGAAAGACCCTTTTGTCAATCGTGGGATCTTTAACGTGCACACCCAATGTAGTGTACACGGGGGGAGGTTCGGACACCGAAGAGAGTCTGCACACAAAGTTGACTCTGTGAAATAAATTTCCGCCGAACCTGGGATCGAACTCACGCTGACAGCGGCCAACTGAATACAAATCCAGCGCGCTACCAACTGAGCTATATCCCCCGCCATGTGTCTGTTTACGAATAAAATACTGTTTAAACCAACAACAACAACAGCAACAACAACAACAACAGCAACAACAACAACAACAACAACAACAACAACAACAACAACAACAACAACAACAACAACAACAACAACAACAATCATACAAACTGAACGAGGATATGCATGTTGCATAGCTTGACAAATACATTACCAGTGCTATCAAAATAAACAAATACACTTTTTAGGCTGACAAAAGTTCAGTATCAGATTGGTAACACAACCCCAGCGGCCATCAAATAGCTATTTTAACGACACAATGATGAGAACGAGTTTATTTATCTGCAGTTCTACGCTGTCCTTGAGTTCTTCTTGTTAACCCTTACTGACTTTTTTTTTGTAATTAACTTCTTCTTCTTCTTCTTCTTCTTCTTCTTCTTCTTCTTCTTCTGCGTTCGTGGGCTGAAACTCCCGCGTACACTCGTGTTTTTGCACGAGTGGAATTTTACGTGTATGACCGTTTTTACCCCGCCATTTAGGCAGCCATACGCCGCTTTCGGAGGAAGCATGCTGGGTATTTTCGTGTTTCTATAACCCACCGAACTCTGACATGGATTACAGGATCTTTTCCGTGCGCACTTGGTCTTGTGCTTGCGTGTACACACGAAGGGGGATAAGCCACTAGCAGGTCTGCACATAAGTTGACCTGGGAGATCGGAAACATCTCCACACTTACCCCACCAGGCGACCGCGGCCGGGATTCGAACCCTCGACCTTCCGATTAAGAGCCCGACGTCTTACCACCCCGCCACAGCGCCCGTCTTTAAATAACTTATTGTGTATTGCATTTGTAAGGTGTGTAGGCGTTTTTCTTATGCTTATACACACCAGGAAAATTACCAATGTCTTCTTTGCAATAAAATTGCAAATTCAATTCTTATTCAAGTTCAAGTTTTTATTAGTCTATAACCCCTGGGGGCATTTTGAACAATAAATACAATCAATACAATCATGATATATGCTAATATAGTGAATAAAAAAATTAAAAAATTAAAAATTTATGAAAAACTGTTGCAAATTCTATTAATAAAGTCCAAAATATTCTTTAGCAATTTCTTTTTCTTAGTAGCAAACAACTTTTTAAATTTAAGTGCATTAGGTTTTTTCCAATAGTAAGGTGGTAACAACTCAGCTCTTTCTTCTTTGAAAAAAATCACAGACAAATAAATAATGGAATTCATCACCTATGTCTTGTGATACACATTTGGTGCAAGTTCTTTCTGACCTCGGGATGTTATTCTTGTTCTTGTCTTCGAAACCCCCCATCCCCCCCCCCCCCCCCCCCCCCCCCCTTATTTTGGAGTAGACAGAGCGGGACTGTCCCAACGACCTCAACTCTTCTTCATGGTTCGAAGAAAAGACAGGCCCGTACATCTATATATATATACGACTTGTGTCTGTCTGTCTGTGTGTGTGTGTGTGTGTGTGTCTGTGTGTGTGTGTGTGTGTGTGTGTGTGTGTGTGTGTGTGTGTGTGTGTGTGTGTGTCCGCGATGCACGCCCAAGGTCCTCGATGGATCTGTTTCAAATTTGGTGGGCATATTCAGGTAGACCCCGGACACAACCTGCTCGATGAGATATTTCAACACGTGCTCTCAGCGCGCAGCGCTGAACCGATTTTGGTTTTTCTCTGGATCCATTCCCAGTAACTCTTCCTTATCTTCTCCAGTGTTTCAGCGTTTATCTCCCTTCCTTCGTGTGGCGTCAATCCATATTCCCGTTACTACGTTACTATTTTTAGCGTCAATCCATATTCCCGTTACTACGTTACTATTTTTAGAATGTCACTGCACTGTCCAGAACGCTTTCCTTGCACCCGTAAGTTGTCAGTGTAAAAGTGCAACGGTCGAATCAATTTATAGCCACGCGAAAAATACACTGTCACCTATCTCTATATATTTATAGATATAGATATACATCTGTGTGTGTGTGTGTGTAGGTGGTTTTACCGACAAATGGGGACGATTGTCACTGGAGAGCAGTCAAATGGGGACGCTTCCGACAAACGGGGACGTCCCCATTTGTCGGCCCGTGCGACCCCATTTGACTGGATTTGAGCAGATTGAGCGACCCCATTTGACTGCTTCCTAGCATCCCTGTGGACAAACGGACTGGATTTTCACACAGATTCATACACATATTTTAGCTCTGCACTTTGTGGTCTGCTCAACTAAACCATGTGATTTTTATCATGTGACTTCAAATGACTTTACAGTAACTGCTTTCATCAGAATTCAGTTTCTATTCAAATGCAGTCAAACTAAAACATTTATTTGAATTAAAAAAAAAAAGTTATTGCATTTAATATATTTTATTCAGAGTATTTTGAAAGAGTTCTGATTATTTGATCACGGTTTTTTTTTTGTATTAAAACAAAAACAAACACAGAAACATATACATTCCTGTAAAAAAAAAAATGATTACAATTATTTTGTTATGAGATTTATTTTAGGTTAATTCGAAGTGTTGTGTCTTTGTCATTTGTTGGTTTGTGCAGTGCAGTTGTTTTGTCAGTTATTCTTCTCTTCATTTGTTCTATCGTCTTTCTTCTTCTTTTTTGTGTGTGTATTTTTGTGTTTTTGTGCCTGAAGAAGACCCTTAGGTCGAAACGTCGCTGTTATTCGTTCCGTGTTCGTCATTTTAACGTGAGTACATTGCTTTTTGGTCTCTTTATTGTTCCCTCTCACGTCCAGTCGCCATTGTTTAATACATGTTTTAATGTGTTTTGTATAATCCGGAAGCAGGAGTTTAAAACCTATGTATATATTAAGGGAAAACTCTGGGTTGTGGCACTCGATCACTAGGTGGGGCACTGCCCTTCGCTCCCTGTTACCCGAGTTCCAATCCTCGTGGTAAGGCGTCCGCCCCGTGATCGGGAGGTCGTGGGTTCGAACCCCGGCCGGGTCATACCTAAGACTTTAAAATTGGCAATCTAGTGGCTGCTCCGCCTGGCGTCTGGCATTATGGGGTTAGTGCTAGGACTGGTTGGTCAGGTGTCAGAATAATGTGACTGGGTGAGACATGAAGCCTGTGCTGCGACTTCTGTCTTGTGTGTGGCGCACGTTATATGTCAAAAGCAGCACCGCCCTGATATGGCCCTTCGTGGTCGGCTGGGCGTTAAGCAAACAAACAAACAAACCCGAGTGCCAACAACAATAGGATGAGCATCAGAAGCGAAGATAAAGAGGGAATTTTTTTCTCTGCGCGCGCGCCAGCAAGCAGGATGTCTCAGAACTGAAGCGGTAATAGTATGATCTAATTACAGGCGATGGGTTTATGGGTCACGTGATTATATATATATGAAGTCTTCTATCGCGCGCGTATCTCCAGACTCGGACTCAAGGCGCAGGAATCTATTTATGCCGTGTGAGATGGAATTTTTTACACAATACATCATGCATTCACATCGACCAGCAGATCGCAGCCATTTCGGCGCATATCCTACTTTTCACGGCCTATTATTCCAAGTCACACGGGTATTTTGGTGGACATTGTTTTATCTATGCCTATACAATTTTGCCAGGAAAGACCCTTTTGTCAATCGTGGGATCTTTAACGTGCACACCCCAATGTAGTGTACACGAAGGGACCTCGGTTTTTCGTCTCATCCGAAAGACTAGCACTTGAACCCACCACCTAGGTTAGGAAAGGGGGGAGAAAATTGCTAACGCCCTGACCCAGGGTCGAACTCGCAACCTCTCGCTTCCGAGCGCAAGTGCGTTACCACTCGGCCACCCAGTCCACGTGATGTGGGGGCGGAGCCAAACATTGGTTGATACTTACTGTGTTGACATTAGTTCATTGGCCCCGCCCCAACATCATATGACTTACTAATCCATGGGCTATCATTGGTTCATGTTTTTGGCGCTAAACTATCTGACAGGTAAAGAACTATTTTGATGTGACACGTTATTACTTGGTGCAAATACGCGCAGTGTTTAAAACCACTTGGCGGACAGAACTGTGCATTCTCACAATTCGACACTTACTACATCCATAATAACCACACCGTTGATCAATCGCTGAGAAATGGCACAAATGACAGTTGGGGAAAACATTCAGAAGTTGGAATGATCTTACTGAACGGCTGGCAGACTTTTCCAGAAAGAACGATTTGGTGTACGTGGTCAAATACAGTCGTGCTGTTCAACTTGCGAACAAGAATTCAAAACAGCCCTTTCCAGACGAACTGAAGTATGCATACGCAAAACTTGTGTGCAAGTACTCAGGAAAAGGACGACTCACAGGCCGAGGTGCGAAGAGGAGCAATGGGTAAGCGGATTAATATTTAGTTGCTATACTTCTTATGCGTTCTTGTCACAGATAGTAACTCGTATGAATGTTTAATTTTAATATTATTTTTTTTTTATTTTTAGGTTTACAATGTTTTAACATTTATTCCAGTATCGACTGACATTTTAACGAGTGCGGAAAGTCTGTCTGTCTGTCTGTCTGTCTGTCTGTCTGTCTGTCTGTCTCTCTGTCTGTCTCTCTCTCTCTCTCTCTGTCTCTCTTCTCTCTCTCTCTCTCTCTCTCTCTGCGCGCACTTCTTCTTCTTCTTCTTTGTCGGACAGATTTTTCACACAAATGACCAGGAAACCAGATTACGTAAGCCGTGTCAGCTGTACCCTTTGTAAAAGTCAGCGTAGCTCGAGAACGGCATTGAAATATTTTCGGTGTTCTTTACCTTGCCCAAGAAGCAGAGCATAAGAGCATACGTCACACACTCGAGTCAAGGACGTCGTAAAATGGCCCTCGGTCAAGTTTTCACCGAGAACCATTTTATGATGTCCTTAACAATTATGTGTTAGTCGGCTTAGAATATGCGCGCAGGTTTCAAAGTTTTGATCCATTCGATTATCTCAACAGACATCCTTTGATTGTAAAGTTGAATGCGGGCACATGATGGTTGAAAATACTTAACTTGAAAGTTTCCCGCTGTGGTAGATTTTTATGGTGGTTGTCACACAGGCAGCGACGGCTTTACTGGTCGGACCCAGTTGTGCGTTACCTCGCTTTTGCCTTTAATGACTGACTGACTGGCTGACTTTGGGGATTAACGTCCTCTGAGGTAACTAGGATCTATTTGGGAACATTTACCGTGATACTGTAAGAGGAGCAAGAAAAGAAAAGAAAAATGATGATGATGATGATGATGATGATGATGATGATGATGATGATGATGATGATGATGATGATAGAAAGAGAGAAAGAAAGAGAATAGTGAGAGAGAGGGGAGAGAGAGAAAAAGAGAGAGGGGGAGAGGGAGAGAGAGAGAGGAGAGAGAGAGGAGAGAGAGAGAGAGGAGAGAAAAGAGAGAGAGAGAGAGAGAGAGAGAGAGAGAGAGAGAGAGAGAGAGAGAGAGAGAGAGAGAGAGAGAGATTTAGAACCGACTCCAGACGATGGGAAATGCTGTAAAGATACATTTGACGTAAAGCGAGTGACGCAATTTCACTAGATTTTTTCGAACTTTGATCATTTAGATTCCAAGTGAGCGGGTCGGCATTGCACACTCAGAGGATGGGCGGTGCTTTGCTATTCCGTGAAGCACCCACCGACAAAACTAGCTTTTCTGTACTTTTTTTTTAGATAAAGAGAGTATTATCTCGCAGCATTTGAAGTGTCATTCTTTAGAATAAATCACGTTGGTATTGTTGATTTAAATTTGTACTTTGTCTTGTCAATGTTTTGCTTGATAAACAAAAAGGGTCCCTGCTTGAACGTTATAACATTTAGAGGGTCACCTAGAATCCGTCCTGATTGGTCAAAAAGCCATATGAGGCACTGAACTGGTACTAAAATAAAATAATGTGCTGACAAATTTAAGCTTCTTTTTTAATACAGTAACAGGATAGATTTCTCCCCCGAAAACTACAGAAAATTGGCCATTTTGACCTCCATAATGTAACATCTTACAAGTAAGTGTAGTTGGACCTGTCTTTAACGACAGTTTGAAACGAGTTGTTATCGCAATTAAAGAAAGCCGCCGTTGGCTACTCGGGTGGTGTCTTATCGCTTTCAAGAGTATGTCAAGAGGTGTGTATGGGGTGCGCTCAAGCGCAGAAGACAACGTGATTGCATTCGGCTAACTCAGAGCCGTCCCGCCCGCCTGGTACGTTTAGCAGTCGGTATAACGAGATGGTAGTGTATGAATTTTATTTATTGGTGATGTAGAGATAGTACAATGTCATTAAAAAAAATAAATTCAAAACAAACATGAGTTTAAAGGTTGTGAAAGACAGGTTGTGAACGTTAGTTTGACCGAAACTGGCAGCCGCAAACACATAATAACAAACAATCAATATTATGATAGATTCTGGATAAATAATGTATTATAATGTGCATCTTGTAGGTGATTGTGCTTTTAATAATTTTCAGATTTGTTTTCCCTGTTAATGCTGATGCCACAGTACTAGTTGATTTTTATAGGGAGAAAATGGTTTTGTTTTAAAATGTTCATTATGTACATTGCTTTGTAATTTTGTTAACACATTAATTTTGTGAAACGCCCAGAACCATGTCAGGATTTGCAATACATAAAAAAACTTTATTATTGTTTTATCTTTTTATATTTAGTCAAGTTTTGACTAAATATTTTAACATCGAGGGGGAATCGAAACGAGGGTCGTGGTGTATGTGCGTGTGTGCATGTGTGTGTGTGTGTATAGCGATTCAGACTAAACTACTGGACCGATCTTTATGAAATTTGACATGAGAGTTTCTGGGTATGAAATCCCCGAACGTTTTTTTCATTTTTTTGATAAATGTCTTTGATGACGTCATATCCGGCTTTTTGTGAAAGTTGAGGCGGCACTGTCACGCCCTCATTTTTCAACCAAATTGGTTGACATTTTGGTCAAGTAATCTTCGACGAAGCCCGGACTTCGGTATTGCATTTCAGCTTGGTGGCTTAAAAATTAATTAATGACTTTGGTCATTAAAAATCGGAAAATTGTAAAAAAAAAATAAAAATGTATAAAACGATCCAAATTAACGTTCATCTTATTCTCCATCATTTGCTGATTCCAAAAACATATAAATATGTTATATTCGGATTAAAAACAAGCTCTGAAAAATAAATATATAAAAATTATTATCAAAATTAAATTGTCCAAATCAATTTAAAAATACTTTCATCTTATTCCTTGTCGGTTCCTGATTCCAAAAACATATAGATATGATATGTTTGGATTAAAAACACGCTCAGAAAGTTAAAACAAAGAGAGGTACAGAAAAGCGTGCTATCCTTCTTAGCGCAACTACTACCCCGCTCTTCTTGTCAATTTCACTGCCTTTGCCATGAGCGGTGGACTGACGATGCTACGAGTATACGGTCTTGCTGAAAAATGGCATTGCGTTTAGTTTCATTCTGTGAGTTCGACAGCTACTTGACTAAATATTGTATTTTCGCCTTACGCGACTTGTTTATGATTACTATTACCATTATCAGTATATAAGAGGGACCACGCTTATACCGAAACTGCAATTTAAACAAAATTAATGTTGAAGAAATCAAAAATACATCGAACACATTTCACGCTTTGATTTAACTTATGTTTCCAGCTCGTCACAGACACAGCCTAAGTGCGAAGGCCTGTCTTGAAGCAGAAACGCTTTTGGTGTTCTAGTCGCTTCACACTTTAAGTCAAGTGTCATTCAGTCCGTCTCTCACAATATCACACCTATCCGCGAAAATAGGCAATAGGCCATGATGGGCCATATGTCAGGGAACAGAAGTAGCTCGCTGACTGTCTGATTTTTTTCCCGATATTTTATTACCTCTCTGGGCCATAAGATGTGGACTACCTTGGGATGGGACAATAAAGTAATGAGAGAGAAAAATCTAATATATTCCTTGACTTTGGGGTAGCGCGACTCTGTTGCAGCTAACTTTCATGTGGGAGAAATAGGCCCTGTCGGAGAACAGAAGTAGCTCGCTGAGTGTCTGATTTTTTCCGAGCTTTTATTACCTCTCTGGGCCATACGATGTGGACTACCTTGTGGTTTGTTTGTTGTTTGTTACGTGTAAGGATTACCCACATGACAAGCAAACAATACATAATTCGTTTGATCTTATCGAGGTTATCGTTCCGAATAAGTTGTTGTATATACTGTAAACATTCCACTTTTAAACACATTTTTAAAACACCTGTTGTGAACACTGAATGAATTACTCTTTTACAAAAATAACACATGAATAACACACACTAAATAATGTTTACCATTTGTGCTACTTTTACCAGTTGAATTAAACAAACTTCACCAACAAAGTATTGCGACAAATTACGCACCCGAATTAAGGCATTAATTCCCATGTCATTTTGTTCAATTTGTCTATGCTACTACCCGTAGTACATGTAGTATGTAGTCAAAATAGTCGGAAAGTTTCAAAGCAAACTAACAAGTCCTTGCTGACATACAGCGCTTTTTCGCATAATGCCCCTCGTAATTAACGCAAAAAACTCCCGTTTTTGACCGCACATACGATCGACACCTGCATCAGAAGGAATAGCATAGAACACAAAATATGCGAGCGTGTGAATCCGTGATTTGTAAAAATGTAAAACAATCGCCCCGCGATTTACAAATCACGTAAATGCGCCGGATATTTTCTTGTCATCTCCAAAGTCAAGGGATCTATTAAATGTTTTCAATAAGGAATCAGAAAGGCCATATACATTCCGCTCCGCGCATATCTATTAAAATCCTTCGGCAACAAATTATTGCGACAAATTACGCACCCAAATTAAGGCATTAATTCGTATGTCATTTCGTTCAATTTGTCTATGTACTACCCGTAGTAGCTTACATGTAGTATGTAGGCAAAATATTCGGAAAGTTTCAAAGCAAACTAACAAGTCCTTGCTGACATACAGCGCTTTTTGGCATAATGCCCTTAGTAATTGACGCAAAAACTCCTGTTTTTGATCGTAAATGCGATCGACACCTGCATCAGAAGGAATCCCGTCGCGATATAACCTTCGTGGTTGTAAACGACGTTAAACACCAAATAAAGAAAGAATCAGAAGGAATAGCATAGAAGACGTAATATGCGAGCGTGTTAACCCGTGATTCGTAAAAATGT
Organism: Littorina saxatilis; assembly: GCF_037325665.1. Taxonomy (NCBI): domain Eukaryota; kingdom Metazoa; phylum Mollusca; class Gastropoda; order Littorinimorpha; family Littorinidae; genus Littorina; species Littorina saxatilis. The sequence goes on along the minus strand of NC_090256.1, from coordinate 83,096,271 downwards.
AAAACAATCGCCCCGCGATTTACAAATCACGTAAATACGCCCGATATTTTCTTGTCATCTCCAAATTAAGTCAAGGGATCTATTAAATGTTTTGATTCTTATTTCATTACTTTTTTGTCCCATCGCTGGGATATTCGGGTCAATTCCCCCCAATGGAAGGCTAGCAGGAACAAAGTCGCGCTTCCTCCAAATCAGGGGATCTATCAGATGTTTTTTCTTCTTTACTTCATTGTCCAATCACTGGGAAATTCGGGGCGTTTCCTCCCTGTGGAAAGCTAGCAGCAACAGAGACACGCTACCTCAAAGTCAAGGGATATATTAGATTGTTGTTTTTCATTACTTTATTGTCTATTCGCTGGGAAATTCGGGTCGCTTCCTCCCAGTGAAAAGCTATCAGCAACCGAGTCGCACTACCCCAAAGTCAAGGGATATATTAGATTTTTTTTCTCTCATTACTTTATTGTCCCATCGCTGGGAAATTCGGGCGCTTCCTCGCAGAGAAAAGCTAGCAGCAACAAAGTCGCGATACCCCGAAGTCAAGGGATCTATAAGATGTTTTTGTCATTAATGTATTTTCCCGTCGCTGGGAAATTCGGGTCGCATTCTCCCAGAAGAAAGCTAGTAGCAACAGAGTTGCGCTACCCCAAAGTCAAGGGATCAATTAGATTTATTTAATTCTTTTCATTATTTTATTGTCCCATCGCTCAAAAATTCGGATTTGTTTTCTTTATGCTAAAAATCGTAATATTTTATCTATCGAGTCCAAACCACCCCCACCACCCAGCGTGGACGGCTTCACTGTGTCACAATGTGGATGCAAAGAAAGACAAAAATATCTACTGAAAGAGCACACGCCGACGACGAGCAATATCTAGTAAAACTGCAGACGGGTCACCTGCAGACTCAGCCGTGTGTGTATGTGTGTGTGTGTGTGTAATCCAGCAGCGTGCTTACAACAACAACAACAACAACAACAAACACAAAAAACACCTAATAAAAAATGTTTAAAAAAAACCACAATAAATACCGGTTAAGCGATATGAAACAAATCAGTCAATCTGTCGCTCGAAACAAAAATATCAACACTAAAAACCAGCCATATATGACGTAATGTGAGTAGTTTTGACAGCATCGCTGATCACCTACCTTAATTCTGTTTTCACATATTAATGTTTAAAACAAACATAAACTTTGAAAATAATTCTCTGAGAATGTTAGGACAGTTCCACTCATCTTGAACTCAGGTCAAAAGGAGTTCAGGTCATTCTCTCCCTGACAGGATGCCTTGAGATTCCTTGTCTGGCAAGGAAACCGATTTTTGTGTGTGTGTGTGCATATTTAGAGCTTTTTGTAATGTATTATTGATATAAGCAGATTCGCGATCGTCGATAATGATTTTTCATGGTGTTTTGTCATTTTAAAATTACGAAGGAATTGAAATGTAAGACAGTTTCAAGCGAGCTATTTTTCGCGGCTGTATTTACTGTGCAAACAATTCTAAATATGACAAAAGTGTCACGTGATAATCAACCGTTTGGTTTCGGCGCTCACTGGAGCAGACGATTTTTTCTGTAACCAGTTGACAGAGATGAAACCATATATTACGGTCTCCTTCCGGCAGCAGTCCCAAAATTTCGACTTGTTTTGACCTTAGAACGATGTCTTTATCATAACTGTGAAGAACAGAACGGAGATCACTGTCGAAGTCGGCCAATCTGCAATCATTTTCGTCTCGCGAACACTGATCTCAAATTTAGATCACTGCTCGCGAAAAACATATGGGAGATAACTCTGTATTCTTTTTTTTATATAGATTCGCGTAGGACTGTAGCGTCCGGTCAGAGAGACAACTGGCAATAGCCGTGGAGCGATGCTTATCAGAATGAGTTCCACTGAGTCCACCATAATCAAATATAGTGCCGAAAAATTAAAGCTTCTTTTTTTAATACAATAACAGGATAGATTGTTCCAAAAAAAAACTACAGAAAATTGGCCATTTTGACCTCCATAATGTAACATCTTAAAAGTAAGTGTAGTTGGACCTGTCTTTAACGACAGTTTGAAACTGTCTACCCGAGTTGTTATCGCAATGAAAGAAAGCCGCCGTTGGCTACTCGGGTGGTGTCTTATCGCTTTCAAGAGTATGTCAAGAGTATGTCAAGAGGTGTGTATGGGGTGCACTCAAGCGCAGAAGACAACGTGATTGCATTCGGCTAACTGAGAGCCGTCCCGTCCGTCTGATACGTTTAGCAGTCGGTATAGCGAGATGGTAGTGTATGAATTTTATGTATTGGTGATGTAGAGATAGTACAATGTAATTAAAAAAATAAATTTAAAACAAACATGATTTTAAAGGTTGTGAAAGACAGGTTGTGAACGTTAGTTTGGGCCGAAACTGGCAGCCGCAGTCCGTTTAGACATGTGATCGCAGTTGACAAGTAAGCAATATCTTAAAACATGTCGCGTAGACGAAATTAATACATTCAGTCAACCCTTCGAACTCTCATTATGAAAGACAATACGAAGACAAAACTCAATACCTGTGTCGATTTCATACCTGACGGCGACCGCTATCGCGTTCACGCCACAGAAAGCCAGTATAGCGCAGTAGTGTAAAGCGCTTCTTATGAAATTGTGCTTTTTCTATTGTATATTTGTGACCCTCCACCACGGAATGAGTCGCATGTCACCTTTGCATGATTTTCATATTTTTACATTTTCCTAAAGAGTTTGTTATGCTCTATCCAGTGGTGAAAACCGTTTTAGAAAAGAGCGGAAACTGTTTGAGTTATACGCCTGTGACTAAGGTGACCCTCACACTGTTACCATACACTCTCCGGACTTATATCAAGCCTAGCGCAGAACCGCGCGAGGTGACATGCGACTCATTTCGTGGTGGAGGGTCACATTTTTTTCGAGCTTGTTTTAATCCAAACAGGACATTAAACGTTGTATGTATTTTTGACCAAAATAGGACATTTTACACAGATCGAAACAGTCAGTGTTCCTCCGAGACCGCGCTAGCGGTCGAGGTGAACGACTGTCGAGATATGTGTAAATTGTCATATTTTGGTAAAAAAATACAAATAAAATGTATGTATCTGGGTAGAATTTCTTGTAGTTTTTATGATTGAACGCACACAAACATGCACTATTTTGTAGTCTCGGCTGGCCGCCTAAACAGACGTTTTGTCGGCCTCTGACGTCACATAGCTCAAAGAAGGGAAATCCAGTGTTCAATCGATACACATAGATTTGTTTATGGAATCAGAAAATGATCAAGAATAAGATTACATCTTTTTGGATCGATTCATCACATTTTATTTTTAAATACAATTTTCTGACTTTTAATGGCCAAACTCAAAAAATAATTTGCAAGCTTTAATCCTGAAATGCAATCCTGTTGTCCGGATTTTGTCGAAAGTTACTTTTACAGAATTTTAATCAAATGAATCCAAAAATGAGGGTGTGACAGTGCCACCAAAACTTGTACAAAATGCCAGATATTACGTCATCAAAGAAACGTATCCTCCAGTAGTCCAGTAGTTTTCTCTGAATGGCTCTACACATACATACACACAGACCCACAGACCCACAGACACGTACTACGTAGGCCCTACACCACAACCCTAGTCACGATTCCCCATCTAAGTTAAAACATTTAGTCAAAACTTTACAATATGTTAAAAAATATATATATATATATTTCGTGTGGTCGTTATAGACAAAGTGGTGGACAAGCTTTCATTGGACAGGTTTGATTGCACGATCGGACTAAAGATTCAAACACACCGATTGGCTTCAAGGGAGCCCGGGTAGCTCAGGTTGTGGACTTGTGATCCTAGGGTCGCGGGTTCGAATCTCGGCCGGGGCCCAGATATGTCATAATGATATACTACAACAACAAAAGTTCATGGAAAGATAGAAACGCTTACTTGCGTTGCAACTTTCAAAACATTTAAGAGTAATTCGCAGTCGGCTGCAGGTCGAACATCATGGAAAATTACATATGAAAATCCGGACGAGGAAGTAAACTTTACCAAAACATTATTGCGAGAAATGTCGCGACAAAACTGCCGGTTGTTGTTATTTTTCTACCTCAAATGCACTCGACATCTGCATGAGTAGGAATAGCATAGAACACAAAATACGCATGCTAACTTAACAAGACAGCATGTTCTAGGTAGATAATGTTTGACTTTCTTCTCTCATGTAAAAGTTGTATATCATCTATATTGTTGTATCATAACAGAATTCAGACGTTCAAACGATTTCTGAAACAGACGTGTGCTGCCTGCTACATATATCTTTAAACAAATCAAGCCAGTGATGTTGAGAAGAAAAAATATCGACAACCAACTATACCACAACGACAACAATCGATAATTTTGCGCACAAAACAAAAAAAAACTTTCGGGAAATAGAAGTCAAGTAAGCTGATCAACTGAAAGAAGAATGAATCTGAATACACATATTTTTTCTTCTTTACCCCTGTCTCCACCCCCTGACCTTGGTTCGGCGCGTCGTTAACAGATACTATGATTTGACACGATCGTTACCTCACAGACGACACGACTCGCCGCGTCTACCTCTCCCTGTGTGCTTCTGTAGCGGCATGTATAGGATGAAAAATATTAATTAATTTATTTTTGTTGTTGAGCAACGGTTTTTACGAACACATAGTGTTAAATAAAACCTTGAAAGAAAAATGATTGTTGTGTATGCATGAACCGCGCACAAGTTCTATCACGCCTCTTCTGAGCGGCTCCCGTTCCACCAAGGGCAACATTTTTTTCTGCCAACGATTTATTGCATGAAGAAATCAAGTTGACACCTTCTTCGAGCTTCGTGGTCCGCCAGTAAAGTAGCGCACATACTAAATACATTCATCCATTGGCCCAAATGGTCATGTGATAAACCCAACGCTCCGCCCACTCCACTCAAAACACTTGACCGCCGCGTCAATGAAATCTTCGCTGGTGTTTATTGGATGGTCTGTTTTGTTACAGGCCGAACGCTGCCCGTCTTACAGAAGGCTCATAAGACCGCGTAAAAGCCATACCACGTTGAAATCAGCGGTTCTCTTCTAAAAGCGTGATTGACATTGTCAGTTAGTCAAGCAAACGAATGCACGCGTTCACGCATGCACACACATTAATATACGTTTGTTCTGCGAATTGTTTGCTTGTTTCTCTATGATTTGTTAATGCGTGCGCGTGTTTGTATGTGTGTTTATCACCAGTCGACATAATTACTGAAATACTCAATTCTTTGGACGCAACAGCACTCTGCACTTTCAAGCATGTACTACATGTACTGTTTTTGTACATGGGGTTAACACACGTTGTTTTGCATAGAAATCTTAATTCGTTAAGCGGGGAATACTTTAAAAAACAAAACCCACATGTTTTAACGATTCACGTAATGTTGCTTAGCTAACACAACAATTCGCCAAGAAAAATGTACTTAGCATACCCATTCCTAAAACGAGTATAAAGGATCTTAGTTGGAAAAAAAAGGGAAGTTTTGTTTTTGTTTTTTAAGTAAGTCGCCCAAGCGCTCTATCAACTTGGCTAAAAACAAATCTTTGAAAAAAAACACAACTAACTACACACACACACACACACACACACACACACACACACACACGAAAAAATAAAAGAAAAGAGAAACACACACTAATGTGACATGATATAACTGAGTTTGCTGAAAACTGACGAAAAAGTACAAGACCGGAAAATCGCAAATGCTTACGCATAAACTTTTACAATTTCTTAGAAGCGCTCCGAACAGACACAATCACACACTCACATGCAACTTGGAAAAGCACTTCACTGGACAGTTCGGGTTGCAATTTTGGTTATTGTAATTATGTAACCACACACGTACCATCTGAACATCAGTGTCTAAGTGTTCAGTTATTCACACGGGTTTCATCTGCTTGGGTAATGGATTACAACTAAATAGCACTGAAAAAATTAATTTAAAGAATCAAGAATCAAACGCAAAAGAGATTATCGCCAGAAGGTGAAATCCTGTTTGTATGAAAAGAAATAATCGGCAACGGTAACGGAGCATTTTACAGTTAGTTATTTCAGATGTTTCCAAATTACATCACTGCGAATGTCTCTTGGGCTTCGAAAGGTGGATGTCGCCGGGGAAAAATCACTAAAACGGCTTATTTATTTCTTTATTTGTAAATGAAGTCCTTCCAATACGTATCAATGATTTGGATCACCACCTCAGGTTTGCCTAGGAAGGCGTAATCAATATTTTCAATTTTACGCCGGCAATAAATGTTTACTTTGCGCGTAAAACATATATTAAGAGCGTACAATTCATCAACAGTAATTAAAACAAACAGAAAATCAACAAACTAACTTACAAACAAGCAAAGGGACACGAGAAGAAAAACAAGTCGCGTAAGGCGAAAATACAATATTTAGTCAAGTAGCTGTCGAACTCACAGAATGAAACTGAACGCAATGCAACGCAGCAAGACCGTATACTCGTAGCATCGTCAGTCCACGGCAAAGGCAGTGAAATTGACAAGAAGAGCGGGGTAGTAGTTGCGCTGAGAAGGATAGCACGCTTTTCTGTACCTCTCTTCGTTTTAACTTTCTGAGCGTGTTTTTAATCCAAACATATCATATCTATATGTTTTTGGAATCAGGAACCGACAAGGAATAAGGTGAAAGTGTTTTTACATTGATTTGGACAACTTAATTTTGATAATAATTTTTATATATTTAATTTTCAGAGCTTTTTTTTAATCCAAATATAACATATTTATATGTTTTTGGAATCAGAAAGTGATGGAGAATAAGATGAACGTAAATGTGGATCGTTTTATAAATTTTTATTTTTTTTTTACAATTTTCAGATTTTTAATGACCAAAGTCATTAATTAATGTTTAAGCCACCAAGCTGAAATGCAATACCGAAGTCCGGGCTTTGTCAAAGATTACTTGACCAAAATTTCAACCAATTTGGTTGAAAAATGAGAGCGTGACAGTGCCGCCTCAACTTTCACGAAAAGCCGGATATGACGTCATAAAAGACATTTATCAAAAAAATGGAAAAAAAGTCTGGGGATTTCCTACCCAGGAACTCTCATGTCAAATTTCATAAAGATCGGTCCAGTAGTTTAGTCTGAATCGCTCTACACACACACACACAGACACACACACACACGCACACACGCACGCACGCACATACACCACGACCCTCGTCTCGATTCCCCCTCTACGTTAAAACATTTAGTCAAAACTTGACTAAATGTAAAAAACAGAGACAGAAATGGGGGAGGGGAGCATATGGGGAGGTGGAGAGAGGCATTACAAAAACTTTCCTGTTGACGAAAGCAAAATGACGCGAAATGAACCCAATGATGGTTTTTTTCAAAAGTAATGTAGTAAGCTTACAAAAGTGTTCTTTTTTGGTTTGTTTTATGTGTTTTCCTTTTAACAGCCAACTGTCGCCCAATTAGGGACTGCTCTACATTATGCAAATGAATATGAATAGTTAATGGTTGAAAAGTGTGAAAAAGAGAGAGAAACAAAGAGAGAAACAGACTGGTAGAGAGAAGATGGAGAGAGGGAGGGAGGGATTCAAAGAACTGTTGCCGAAAGCAAGGCATCTCGAGATAATGGCCTATAACCTGTTCAGGTAAGTATGTTAAAAGCAATTAACCGCTGAACTCATCCTCTCTAAAGAGTACACTTCACACCAATCGCTGAAGTTTTCAAGGGGTCATAGAGTACACACATTGGACAATAGAGAGGCCGTAAAAGGGTCGCGTTGCCATTGGTCAACCTGACCACGTGATCAGCCTCGGCACAAAGCTACGTCCGTGGTCATGGAAACCCTTTCTAGTTCAGTCCTGGCTCGGAACAGTTTTTTGTGGGGTTTTTTTTCCGAACGATGTAGGCGTCTCCCAGGAATTGTTTTGGTTGGCGTGCGGAGCGGAGAGTTACAAATTACTTTAAAAGAAAACACTTTGGTTACTTCTCAGAGTGTTATGTATGGTCCGACTGAGGTGCCAGTAGCGGACGTTTTAAATGGAAACAAATTGAAACAACTTTTACAGCCCGGACTTCGGTATTGCATTTCAGCTTTGTGGCTTAAAAATTAATTAATGACTTTGGTCATTAAAAATCTGAAAATTGTAAAAAAAAATAGGCCTATTTTTTTTTATAAAACGATTCAAATTTACGTTCATCTGATTCTTCATCATTTTCTGATTAAAAAAACATATAAATATGTTATATTTGGATTAAAAACAAGCTCTGAAAATTAAAATTACAAAAATTATGATCAAAATTAAATTTTCGAAATCAATTTAAAAACACTTTCATCTTATTCCTTGTCGGTTCCTGATTCCAAAAACATATAGATATGATATGTTTGGATTAAAAACACGCTCAGAAAGTTAAAACGAAGAGAGGTACAGAAAAGCGTGCTATCCTTCTCAGCGCAACTACTACCCCGCTCTTCTTGTCAATTTCAGTGCCTTTGCCATGAGCGGTGGACTGACGATGCTACGAGTATACGGTCTTGCTGAAAAATTGCATAGCGTTCAGTTTCATTCTGTGAGTTCGACAGCTTGACTAAATGTTGTATTTTCGCCTTACGCGACTTGTTTAAAATCAAGAGTCAAACTGACACAAAGATTTTCACCTTCCATTTCTCTGTAATGGAGGCACGCAGAGGCACGACGTAGAGAGAGCGTCAGATAACCGCGACGTAGGTTTGGGGAGTCGGGTCGGGCACTAAGAGTACAGTTTATTTTTACAGAACTGTACATTAATTATCGCAACAGGTTTAAACAGTTCGCTTTACATTTGATTCTGTCTCTCTCTGTCTGTGTCTGTCTGTGTCTGTCTGTCTGTCTGTCTGTCTGTCTGTCTGTCTGTCTCTCTGTCTGTCTGTCTCTCTCTCTCTCTGTCTGTCTGTCTGTCTCTCTCTCTCTCTCTCTCTCTCTCTCTCTCTCTCTCTCTCTCTCTATCTCTCTTTTTTTTTGTCGTTGGAATTTGAATTTAAACATATCTTTGAACATAAAACATAATTGTCAGAACGATTTCGAGTGAACAGACTTCGGCGTGTACGAACACAGATAACCCTGTGGGCTGCTGTCACATTTTAGGTTTCTATACAATGAGAAAATAACAAAGTGTTGTTGACTTTTCATGCAAGGAGGTCGATCCTTGCAATTTTGCATATTATGTTTGTTCTCGTATGTTAGCTTAAGACGGGAAAGTCAGACGCAAGCGAAGGGAAATTACCAGATCACGCTCACAAGTGTGTACTAAAAGTCACATCAAATCCAATCTTCGGCCACTGTGAGGCCACTAAATGAGAAACAGATGACAGGCACTCCGCCACTTCTGCTGAAGGACATAGCAGGTACTTGGCTACACTTCACTGCGCCACATGAGTGATTCCATTTTCCGTTCGGCAATCAGTCTGTCTCACGCACAAATTGTCAAGGGTAATTTTAAACTGAGTCTAATTTTGTCAGACACTGGGCAAGTTTTAATACCGGACCTTCAACATTGACGATTGGGGTCTAAAAAACACATTCCTTCCTTATAAACGATTCAGAGAAAATACCCCCCCCCCTCCCCACTCTATACCCCCACCCCCTTGCATTTTGAAATCTCCTAACATTATCTGAAATTGAAGCTGGCGTTAGAAAGCATGACTGAAACCCCACCGCTGTTAATCTCCTTCTCGATAAAAGAAGATATACACGTATTGTACGGCCGTTTTCTCAAGGCTGTCCAAATGAAGTGCTATCTGAATTTAACTCTTAAAAAAAAAAAAGACTAATACGGGTTTTTTTATTTTTTTTTTAATAAGCCACGCCCCGGACTGCGCGCGCAACACATGCAGACGACGCATATATGTGTAGTAAGTTTGTCGGAACTTTGGCGGAGTAATTTGATAGAGTTTTTAGATTGTGTCAACGACTGTAGACGTGATGTAACTTACAGATAAATTATATCTGAGCTTAAAAAAGTGTTTATTTTCAATAAAAATCGGTTCGGGTAGCGATGTGATGTTAATCTAGCAAATCAACAGGGCTACTTCCTAATGGACCGAAGTTCTGTGGGACTGAAGAATCATCAACCGATGTGAACTGCTATTTGTTTAGGTGGTTCAGTCTTTCCCCATCGGCAGCCCTGTAAGCTTACATTTACTGAAAAAATCCTGTTTCATTTTTCTCTTTGAGTAAGAATATTTGTCCGCAGCTTACGGACTAACCCGTTCGATAGTATTACTTGGGTATAAACTTCCTTCCCAGATTGTCTCTGTCTCATCGCAAAATTACACAAACATTTTTCAATTTACAATATTTTACTTTGTCATTTTTTTCCCTGTTCGACGACTCTTCCGACTATGTGAGTGTGTATGCGTATGTTGAATCCGATTACGCTTGTCCGCTAAACTGAAACGTGATCGAAATGACATTCGATCGATATTGACACTAACTAGTTTTAAAAAAAAATGTATTCACACGCATACGCACACGTGCACTTTTGCAGTCCCATGCACTGACCGCTGGTTCTACCTTGTGCGCTTGTCCGGAGTTTTTCTTTGTTTCTTTTTTAATTTGAGGTAATCGATAATAGCGTGGCATGAAATACAATTTTGCGAAAACCCGGTGAAAACATATCGCTCCAATGAATGCTGTCCATCATGTGCGAGGTCGGGAAAAGTGTTACACGTATCGCATGAAAACAAAGAGTGTACAGATAAAACTGAAAAGGAATTAAAGCGGAGAAGTCGGCAACTCAGTCAAACCACCTCTAATAAAGTGACAAATAGTACTAAACTATCGACTACTAAGATTCATTTGATTTTGTAACCAAGAATTTAGTTTTTGTTTTTGACGGCGCCATCAATTTAAAAGAAATGCATCTTTTCTGGTTCACATTTAAATTAAAAAAAAATTAAAAAACCTACCTTTCTTGTTTTTTGATTCACATTTAGATAGTCAGCATTATATCATTTACATTTAACGTATACTGCATCCCGGTATCAGCATGCTTATTATACAATAAAATAAAAACAGCGCTAGCATACCATGAACATAATTAATTTCCTTGTAAATCTGTTTTGCTTCTTTCTTTATTTATTTATTTGTGTGGGGTGTTTTTTTGCGTCTTTATTTTGGGGAGAGTGTTTTATTGTTCCTCAAAAGCACTTTGGTCAATATCCCTTTAACTTTGAACTACCGTTCAGTTTGAGGACAGAATGCAATTCTTTTATTTTTGGACAACAACACTGTTGGGGTTGATGTACAAAATTGATGGTTGACTGATCAAAAGATCAAAATATTGTGTGCGATATCTGTTCCTTTAAACCTTTCGTTTAACCAGCAGGTGACATATGGCATGGCACGGCCCCCGTTTGACCACCCAGGCTCTCCCTCGCCCACTTTGTCCCCGCAAGTTTTTTTGCTACCTTTTCTATATGCACTGTCAATAACATTTTTTGAGGCGAATTTGTCGTTTGCTTGCAAAAAAAAAGATAGTTAATTATCAGATCAGCTTTGTAAAGGAGATACTAAAAACCGCACATAATTATTCAAAAAAAGTCTGATGCGTGGCGACAACTGCCGCTCCGACTGAAGGGCTATTTACTGAAAAGGAAGGTGGGGGGGGGGGGGGGTCCTGGGGAGAGGTGGAGGGGTGGTGGGCAAAATGAGACAGAGCCGATACGATTACGATGTGGAGGGGGGGGGGGGGGGCAGCAAATGTTCGCATGCACATGGTGGTCAGTAACTTTAGTAACACAAATCGACGTTTGATTTTAATCCCACACAGATGTGTTAATTTTTCTTTTGTTATTTTCTTTTTTCTGTCAAAATGTATAAATGAAAAACGTGACAGGCTGGATAAAATTTATCTGAGTGAAACGTTATTTCTTTCAGGGTCCGCATTGGTTTCTAAAAAAACAATAGTGTTTAATTTTAACTTGATTTCATTTACATGAATTCAAATCAGAAACGAAGAAAATATCATAACCCCGCAATATAACAGTGTCACAGAATCGTGAAACAATTCCGTGAAAACATTCTCTCAATGCTGACAATGTCTTGGTGCGTGGTTCTCACATGTGGTGTCCAGTTGTCCATCTTAGCTAATTTAAATTCCGCGTGTGATGTTTTAAGTGGGCCTATTGGGACGAAGCTGAGTAGATTCGGGATGCGAAAATCAGCAGATTATACGATTTTATGATCCGCGGCAGAGACTATCAAGTGCTCTTGCGTATACAAGAACCAGTCGGTCGGATCGAGTCCAGGTGTGATTTTCGCGTTCTACTTACAGTCGTTTTATCTCAGCTGATAACTCCTTGCCAAATGGTGGCAAAAACGCTCAATGGAAAGTGACATCGCATGCGTTGGGAAGACCGTGGGAAAATATTGAGACCTCAGAATAGGGTCCTACGATTGACCAAAGCAAACATAATACGACAACACATCATAGTGTGTGTGTGTTTCTGCACGCGGTCTGTTTCTCATAAGACACGCAATAAGCACACCCTGGTCGTAAGGGAAAATAGCCTAACATGGACAACTGCCTGATATGGACCACCTCCTGTTCTGACAAACTAACGGTGCTATAGGTCTCAAAACAATTTCATTCTTTGGATAACTTGCATATATATGCGATATAAACATTTGTAACCACACAATAAGCTAAGCTTATATTAAATGTGGTTATAAATATGTACATCTAGATAGGAATTATTATTTCACGTTATGTCAAGGTCAGAGAATCGCTTATCCCCTTGTTATAAATGTAAGACAGACAAGATACAATTTTTACCAAAAAAAGAGGAAAAGATACAGCAAAAGAATCAGAGGATGTGACAGAGGACGGGAAGAGAGTTAATTTTATTTTTCAGCAAGCAAGGGGGGGGGGGGGGGGGGGTCAGAGAGACGATTACTGTTACAGACTTGCCAATTCAATGTTCCTGCAGCAGCAATAATTTCATCCAAAATGTTGTCCAAACTAATTAAGCTTAGATTACTCATAATTTATGAATACAAAGAAAAACCTTCAAGAAAGATTCACTCAAACTTGATTAAATCCCCAGATGAAGCATCCGTCGCGTCGCACATATGGAAACATGCGTTCTTTGATATTACTGTTGCGATCGGTTTTGACGCTGCCGCCACCTCGCCGCAACTATCGTGCTGCCATCGCGTCGCGATATGGAAACACAGCTTAAGACTATGCATATAATACTGCTGGTTTTCTCTTCATTCTTCTCAAAATGTCGGTCTCTGTCTGTCTGTCCCTGTTTGTGTGTCTCTCTATCTCTATCTCGCACTAATTCTGTCGGTCGGTCCGTCTCTCTGTCTGTCTCTCTGTATTTCTAGCTCTGTCTCTCTTTTTGTCTTTTTCTTACTCTCTCAGTTTATTAAAACAAAACAAAAACAAGTCGCGTAAGGCGAAAATACAACATTTAGTCAAGTAGCTGTCGAACTCACAGAATGAAACTGAACGCAATGCAACGCAGCAAGACCGTATACTCGTAGCATCGCCAGCCACCGCTCACGGCAAAGGCAGTGAAATTGACAAGAAGAGCGGGGTAGTAGTTGCGCTGAGAAGGATAGCACGCTTTTCTGTACCTCTATTCGTTTTAACTTTGTGAGCGTGTTTTTAATCCAAACATATCATATCTATACGTTTTTGGAATCAAGAACCGATAAGGAATAAGATGAAAGTGTTTTTAAATTGATTTGGAAAATTTAATTTTGATACTAATTTTTATATTTTTAATTTTCAGAGCTTGTTTTTAATCCAAATATAACATATTGATATGTTTTTGGAATCAGCAAATAATGGAGAATAAGATGAACGTAAATGTGGATCGTTTTATAATTTTTTTATTTTTTTTTACATTTTTCTGATTTTTAATGACCAAAGTCATTAATTAATTTTTAATTTAATTAAGCCACCAAGCTGAAATGTAATACCGAAGTCCGGGCTTTGTCGAACATTACTTGACCAAAATTTCAACCAATTTGGTTGAAAAATGAGGGCGTGACAGTGCCGCCTCAACTTTCACGAAAAACCGGATATGACGTCATCAAAGACATTTATCAAAAAAATGAAAAAAACGTTCGGGGATATCATACCCAGGAACTCTCCTGTCAAATTTCACAAAGATCGGTACAGTAGTTTAGTCTGAATCACTCTACACACACACACAGACACACAGACACAGACACACACACACACACATCCCTGCCTGTCTGCCTGTTCTTCTCTCTCTCTTAGGTTACTTTCACGGATTATGCAAAAAAGAAATATGCACGGCTGCTTCACACTTTTCTTGTTTTCTCTCTATTCTCAACCTTTGATGTCTGTCTGCGTGTCTGTGTGTCTGTCTGTCTGTTTGTTTGTTTGTCTGTCTGTCTCTCTCTCTCTCTCTCTCTCTCTCCCCTTCTCTCTCTCCCCATCTCTCTCTCGCCATCTCTCTCTCTTTTTCGCTGTCTTCATCTCTCTCTCTCTCTCTCTCTCTCTCCCCTTCTCTCTCTCCCCATCTCTCTCTCGCCATCTCTCTCTCTTTTTCGCTCTCTTCATCTCTCTCTCTCTCTCTCTCTCTCTCTCTCTCTCTCTCTCTCTCTCTCTCTCTCTCTCTCTCTCTCTCTCTCTTACAGTCAGCATAATGTATTACAAATGATGGTTTATTCCTGGCAAATTTCGACCAAATGATTATCGAAGATGGTTATGCAAATAAGATGCAACAACGGAAAACAGACGAAATTAAACAGAGACCCCAAGCCCGTGACAGACAGACAGACAGACAGACAGACAGACAGACAGACAGACAGACAGACAGACAGACAGACACAGAGACTGAGACAGAGACAGACAGACTAGACAAGCCGACAAACAAAAAAACAACATGAAAAGACACATGTAGGTGACGATGCTGATCCCAATACCGATGCCGATGCCGATGTCGATGATGATGATGATGATGATGATGATGATGATGATGATGATGATGATGATGATATATCTCTTTATTTCCCTCTCTTGGAGAGTTTGCTGCGTGATAGCCTCTAACCCTATTCATTGTATAACAACGTTAAATCATCATCGTCATCTCTCTCTCCCGTTCTCTCTCTCGCCCCCCCCTCTCTCTCTCTCTCTCTCTCTCTCTCTCTCTCTCTCTCTCTCTCTCTCTCTCTCTCTCTCTCTCTCTCTCTCTCTTACACACTTTCTCTTTCCTACTCTCTCTCTGTTTTGTTCTCCTTTCTCTGTCAGATTTGTTTTAAACAAACACGTAGGAAAGAAATCTGCAGAGCTGTTGCAATTGTGTCTTTTATCTCTATCTCTTTCTATGATTTTTTTTCCGGTTTTTGACTGTGTGCCTATCTGTCTGTCTTCCTCTCTCTCGCAGGTTACTGTCTGTCCGTATGTCTGTCCGTCTGTTTGTCCGTCTCTCTCACTCTGTCTCTGTCTTTCTCTCTTATTTAATTACCCCAACTCTCACTCTCTCTCTCTCTCTCTACAATTACAATTTTTGTATTAAACATGCCCCTCTCCTCTTTATTGGTATAATGTACACAAACCCTTTTCGAATGAAGGGACTTACAAACCAACCACTACATGTATTTAGATGTGTGATGATCTTGGCAATGTCTTGCTTGTTTGATTGATTTTCTTTAAAATGTAATGTATGGATTAGAGCATGATGTTGAGAAAGTGCAAGCTGCACTATACCACTT
This sequence comes from Littorina saxatilis, assembly GCF_037325665.1. NCBI lineage: Eukaryota > Metazoa > Mollusca > Gastropoda > Littorinimorpha > Littorinidae > Littorina > Littorina saxatilis. The sequence goes on along the minus strand of NC_090256.1, from coordinate 83,080,514 downwards.
AATTCACATCAATCAACTCGCAATTTACCTCAATGTAATGCATTTTGTGTACATATGTATAATGTGTTTTCACTTTAGTTATCTGTTAAAATGTAGAATTTTAGTTATCTATTTTCTAATTTTTATCTTGTATTTTTTATTTCATTTTTTTAGTTAGTCCCTCTTTAGGGCGAGGGCTGGATGTAAAAAAGCAGACCACTGCTTAATCTACTACCCTCGTTAAATAAAGAATTGTCATTGTCATTGTCTCTCTCTCTCTCTTTCTCTCTCTCTCTCTCTCTCTCTCTCTCTCTCTCTCTCTCTCTCTCTCTCTCTCTCTCTCTCTATCTGTCCCTCCGGCAGCACACATTTTTCGCTCCAGCAATTTACTTGAACAAGTGAAGAAAATGCCTGTCGTTGGACTACCAACTGCTGTGGAAGCTACCTTGACAGGCCTGCCAGCTGACCACTATGTCAAGTACTGGAAAGTCACCGGAGAATGAGAAGGAGCCACAGTCACACTTCAACTGCTCAGCACAGAGAACCAACAGGCCGCCATTTGCCGAGCTAGTCAACGCAACGTAAACAAAACCCCTTCGCAGCTCAGACGTGACAGACAATGATCCCAACAATTTAACAGCAAAGAGGTATGCGTTTCTTCTGTTGATACAGCTGATCGATCATCTGCGAAATCATGCCAGCACAACATCAGGCATAATTCACACAAACACGTACGACAAAGTTCCCGACGTTAGGCACAAACAGAAAATGAGACTACACGCCGGCGAACGCATTGACAGCGAGGCAAGCTGTGTTGTGAACATTGAAGCACGTGAATCACGGAGCCACATTCCATCCAAGCTGACGGAACCTGCCTTGCAGCAATCCGTTGACTCCACATGCGTGGCCACTGACAGTGACAAGGACAGATATTTTACGTCAGAGAGTGATACAGAGGAACCAGTGGAAAAGCAGTTGACTAAAGCTGAAAAGGATGCTTTGGAAAGGGAGTACAGTCTAGGGGAAGTAAAAGCACTTGCTTTAGAAATTACTACGAACCCCAGAACACGAAAGAAAGTGATTAGAATGGTGTACAATGCTTCATCCAAACAGCTGCTTGCAAAATCAGATGACTTCATGTTCACCTACGATTGTACCAAAGCTGAAACATTGTACTGGACGTTATTCAGGGACAAAGCAGACATGAGTTATGATGAATCAGAACGACTGGCATTTATTGAGGAGCCTGCGGATGTGCGACGAACACTGTACCTTATTGAGATAAATCATATCGCCAAGGATTTGCATGCACTGGTTACACTTCTCAGAGCCTACCTTCAGACTTGAACTTTGATCGCTGTTGTATCACATTTACGTATCATTACATGCTGCTTCTCTTGCAAAACTCGTAAAGCACTACTACTATATTTTGCAGCTGATACTGGTAAAACGTTAATACTCTATGATTGTATTAAAACATTATTGTACATAATGCACTGGAAACATTTTCAAACATAATGTGGTTAACTTCTATTTCACCTCAATGAGCGAGGGCGGGATGAAAAAAAAAGTAGTTTAGCATTTCCTATTCTGTTACAGTGTTAAGATAAAGATCAATTCAATTCAATTTAATTCAATTCAATTCAATACAATCATCTCTCCCTCATTCTCGTTCTCATAAATAGGACTCAAACCATACCGGCACGGTGGCCTAGTGGTAAGGCGTCCGCCCCGTGATCGGGAGGTCGTGGGTTCGAAACCCGGCCGGGTCATACCTAAGACTTTAAAATTGGCAATCTAGTGGCTGCTCCGCCTGGCGTCTGGCATTATGGGGTTAGTGCTAGGACTGGTTGGTCCGGTGTCAGAATAATGTGACTGGGTAAGACATGAAGCCTGTGCTGCGACTTCTGTCTTGTGTGTGGCGCACGTTATATGTCAAAGCAGCACCGCCCTGATATGGCCCTTCGTGGTCGGCTGGGCGTGAAGCAAACAAACAAACAAACAAGCACAGAGCTATCGCTCTGCGGTTTTTGGACGTCCCCATTTCACTGCTGTACAGCAAACATCGTCCCCAAATACCTGTGTCTGTGTGTCACCGACTTAGTTGCTCTGCAGAGTGTGTGTGTGTGTGTGTGTGTAATACTGCCTTGCTGCAGAGTTTGTGTTATACCGCTTTGCTCTGCTGAGTGTGTTTGTGTTAATTACGGTCTGTCTGTCTGTATATTCTTTTGTCTGTCCGTCTGTCACTCAAGGGTAAGGGGGTGTCCTTAACCTCTCCTTTGTTGTCTCGGTCTGTCTCTCTGTCTCTGTCTATCTGTCTATGTCGCTCTTTCTGACTCTCTCCCTCTCAGCGGAGATCAAAGCCAATGAAAAACACACATCTCTGAAGCAGTTTTAGCTTGTGCCTCCAAATGACTGCTGTACAACAACCAGACCCCATCTGACTGCTGTTTGGGAAACAGTCCCCAATTCACTGCTGTACACCATTTACGTATCATTACATGCTGTTTCTCTTTCGAAACTTGTAAAGCACTACTTCTATTTTGCAGCTGATACTGGTAAAATGTTAATACACTATGATTGTATTGAAACATTATTGTACATAAAGCACTGGAACATTTTCAAACATAATGTGGTTAACTTCTATTTCAACTCAATGGGCGAGGGCGGGATGGAAAAAAACCATTTTAGCATTTCTTGTTCTGTTACAGTGTTAAGAGAAAGATAAATTCAATTCAATTTAATTCAATTCAATTTAATACAACTCTCTCTCCCTCATTCTCATTCTCATAAATCAGACTCAAACCATCCGTTGTCAGGGTCGTGAATGCTAGCTACTGACTGGATTGGAAATACTCTTATGTCGCCTAGCGCCATATGTAACTGATGAAACCATTCATAGCACAGCGCAGAGCTATCGGTTTTTGGACGTCCCCATTTCACTGCTGTACAGCAAACATCGTCCCCAAATAACTGTGTCTGTGTGTCACCGACTTAGTTGCTCTGCAGAGTCTGTGTGTGTAATACTGCCTTGCTCTGCTGAGTTTGTGTGTTATACCGCTTTGCTCTGCTGAGTGTGTGTGTTTGTGTTAATTACGGTCTGTCTGTATATTCTTTTGTCTGTCCGTCTGTCACTCAAGGGTAAACCGGCACGATTAGCTTAGTGGTAAGGCGTCCGCCCCGTGATCGGGAGGTCGTGGGTTTGAACCTCGGCCGGTGTCACGATTTCATCTTTCGCCTGTGTACATATTTCCCCCTCGATATTTACTCGAGACCGAAATGTTGTTTCCTGGTAAAATTAAGAAGAGAAATTATTTATGGACGAAAAGCATGTCAGTTTCTTGCATGTGAAAAAAATTGGTTGTGAAATTAAATAGATTTCACTCCCAAAATCGAATTCTTCGAAAACGTGTACCGAGTGGTTACGTCCCTTGAGTAAGAAGGGAAACATTTTAGGATGAATCAAATTTCTAAGTTAAATAAAATAATTGGTTGGACAAATTTGGCCCCATGAATGTAAGGTACACAAGGTCGCTCATCAGTACTATCGAAGGGTGTTTTTTTTTATCAGTGTAGAGTTTATACTAGATCAACGAGGCCGAAAATCGAAATATCAACACGGCGAAAGATGAAAACGTCACACCGGGTCATACCTAAGACTTTAAAATTGAAAATCTAGTGGCTGATCCACATCCCATTTTGGTGCAATCCCATTTTGCCGCCGTCCCATTTTTTTCCCCATCCCATTTTCGCGACATTTCACAAGCCAAGCGTCATTTTATAAAATTTATAATTTTGGATGATTAATGAGATGAGGATGATTATAATGATGATGCTATGGATTTCCAATTTGGATTGAGACTACGTGACAGGGCATTTTACTAACATGTCATAACAATAGCGCGACATCCCATTTTGACACCATATCCCATTTGGCCGCCATGCCGTTTCACCGTATTCCATTTATCCCCCATCCCATTGTCGCGACATTTCACAAGCCAAGCGTCATTTTACTACCGTGTCATAACAATAGCACGTCATCCCATTTTGACACCATCCCATTTGGCCGCCATCACATTTTTTATTTATTCTTCTTGCCAAGCCTCACTATACTACTATACTGCGTTATTCAACTAGGAAGACATTCCGTTTACGCCAAATTCCATTTTTGCCACAATCCAAAATGTCGCGAAATAGAGATGGCGGCAAAATGGGATGACGGCAAAACGGCATGGCGACAAAATGGAATGTGGCACTAGTGGTTTGACACGGTGGTAAAATGACACATGGCCTATGAAATGTCGCAAAAATGGGATGGGGGCAAAATGGGATAACGACGAAACGGGATTGCGCCAAAATGGGAAGTTGAGCTAATGGTACATGACATGGTGGTAAAATGACACTTGGCCTGTAAAATGTCGCAAAAATGGGATGGGGGCGAAATGGGCTAACGGCCAAACGGGATTGCGCCAAAATGGGACGTGGAGCTAATGGTACATGATATGGTGGTAAAATGACACTAGGCCTGAGAAATGTCGCCAAAATGGGATGGGGGCGAATTGGGATAACGGCGAAACAGGACTAATAGATCCCTTGACTTGGGGTAGTGCGACTCTGTCACTGCTAGCTTTCCACTCGGAGGAAGCGACCGGAATTTCCCAACAATGGGACATCCTAGTAATTAATTTATTTTTTTTTAATTCCTAAAATTAACAGAGTCGCGCTACCCCAAAAGTCAAGGAATTTCGTGTTTGTCCCTTGACTTTGGAGATGACAAGAAAATATCGGGCGCAAAAACGTGATTTGTAAAATTTTTCACAACATATGTCGCCTAGCGCCATGTATGTGATGAAACCATTCATATAGCTCTGCGGGAGCTCTGCACTTTTGGACGTCCCCATTTCACTGCTGTACAGCAAACATCGTCCCCAAATACCTGTTTGTTTCTAAAAAAATCACGCTGGAGGTTGCATTTTATGTAATAACCTCCTGAAATGAGTTTTGACACTTTAGAATGGCATTAAAATGACACATAACCTATGAAATGTCGCAAAAATGGGATGGGGGCAAAATGGGATAACGGCCAAACGGGATTGCGTCAAAATGGGACGTGGAGCTAATGGTACATGACATGGTGGTAAAATGACACTTGGCCTGAGAAATGTCGCCAAAATGGGATGGGGGCGAATTGGGATAACGGCGAAACAGGACTAATAGATCCCTTGACTTGGGGTAGTGCGACTCTGTCACTGCTAGCTTTCCACTCGGAGGAAGCGACCGGAATTTCCCAACGATGGGACATCCTAGTAATGAATTTTTTTTTTTTTTTTAATTCTTAAAATTAACAGAGTCGCGCTACCCCAAAAGTCAAGGAATTTCGTGTTTGTCCCTTGACTTTGGAGATGACAAGAAAATATCGGGCGCAAAAACGTGAGTTGTAAAATTTTTCACAACATATGTCGCCTTATAGCGCCATGTATGTGATGAAACCATTCATATAGCTCTGCGGGAGCTCTGCACTTTTGGACGTCCCCATTTCACTGCTGTACAGCAAACATCGTCCCCAAATACCTGTTTGTTTCTAAAAAATCACGCTGGAGGTTGCATTTTATGTAATAACCTCCTGAAATGAGTTTTGACACTTTAGAATGGCATTTAACGCTCATTGAAGTTTTAACAAACTTTCTAACACCTAAAACATTCATAGCACCGATAACGTAATTCTAGCTCTGCACTTTGTGTACACATACGTCCCCATTTCACTGCTGTACAGCAAACATCGTCCCCAAATGTCTGTTTTTCTAAAAATCACGCTGGAGGTTGCATTTTATGTAATAACCTCCTGAAATGAGTTTTCACACTTTAAAATGGCATTTAGCGCTCATTGAAGTTTTAAGAAACTTTCTAACACTTAAAACAAAAGAGACCCCAAATGCCTGTGTTTTGAGCAAGATGGCATTTTGATACACAGCCGACCCCAAATGACTGTAAAACCACCTATGTGTGTGTATGTGTGTGCTTGTGCGTGTTTGTGTGTGTGTGTGTATGCGCGTGTGCATGTTTATGTGTGAGTGAGTGCGCGCGTGTGCATGTGTGTTTGTATACATAAATTATGTGTGTGTGTGGCTGACGTCCACAAAAAGTCAGTGCGAGAAGAATGCGTGCAGATAGTAGGGAGATTCAAAAGACAGCACGTTTCGTTTTGCAGCTCGTTTCGTTTGGTGAATGAGTCACCCCGCGAAACGGAACGTGAAACGAGACGGCATAGGCCGCAGACAAGATTTAGATGTATTCACGTTTCGTTTCGGAATGAAGGAAGGGCGATAAATCTTCAAGTGAAATTATCTTTCCTTGCTTGGAACTCTTTCCCGAAGGAGAACAAATTGTCCTTCTTCCTGTTCGGGAATCTAAACACGGGTAAGTCATCGTTCTTTCTGTCGTCTCTTTTAATCTTCTGTAATTTTCCAAATGCATGATAGAAAAGTTAACTTTATGTTTCAAAGCGAACATATTTCAGGTGTTGTAATCAACATGCAGGGTGTGCGAGCGGTGGTGTGATGTTTAGGACACGTTTTATCCGTAGTGATAATCGAGACAGCTGATTTTCAGAGTCCACTGAAATCCTGACCTCAGCTCGATTCAACTATTTCTATGAATTGAAAATCGACTTGATTTCAGTTTATTAACTAAAGACAGTGAAGTGTACCATGCCCTTGCGGTTTAGAGTTGCTTGTATTTTTATTTATTTCACATGCTGCCTCAAAAAAAACTAAATTCCTCATTGAAGGCATGTTGCAGAGTTGCTTGTATGATTTACAGTTGTTTCCAATGTCACAATCGTGTCGTGCAGTGAGTGACACACAGGTACAAGACTAATGGTAGGTAGGTACACACAAGTAGGTGACGATCATGATTCTTGATGGTACACAGAGACTCAGACTACTCACTAGTGAAAAATTGCACATCGAACATGCCGCACGATTATGGAACACTGTTCCATTTAACCATTCTTTCAAAACCACAGGCACACAGTAAGGATACCTTTTTACTACATACCCCCCCCCCCCCCCCCAACACACACCAGCATGATTTAAATATTGTACTTCCACTTGTGTTTTAGGTTCAACTTCACACAAATCCCAGCACCCAGCATCTGAAATGGCAGAAGAGCGAAGGACTAATATCCGATGGACGGATGTGATGGACATTGAGTTGTGCCAGCAGGCAATACTCGTCAACCCTTGGAAGGAGGGGGTGACATGGAAGCTTCTGCTGGTGAAGCTACACGACACCTTGATGAAACAGAGGAGAAAGGAGAACGCTGCAGAACTGAGAGGGTGAGACAAAATAAGTGCATGTTGCATTAAATTGTAAACTGCCAAAAGCTGCATTTATAAGCAGTGTCACTAAACTGTTACCCTACAAGCAAGTGGCGCCATGACAACGGCAGTTAGTGGTTTGACTAGTCACCACCAACTGCATTTTGTGGGAATTCTCAGATTGACAACAGTAGTCAGGGAGTGCATTCGCAGCCAGGAGACAGGAGAAACATTTAGGGGGGGGGGGGATCCAGAGGAAGTTTCTGGGTGCCCGAACCCCCACCCACCCTCTCTCCTTTTTAAAAAAAAAGTGTTTTACTTTTTAGTTTATTTTTTTTCGGTTACTTACTCCCAAATAGAACATGCTTAAAATTAAGGAGAAATGTCAAAGCAAACCCTCTCAAAGGTGCAAGTTCTAAGCTCAGTGAGCACCATTTTGCTTCCTTGCACACACAATTTTTCGGAGGGGGGGGGGGCTGCCCCCATACCCCCCTTAGTAGTCTTGGGTGTTTCGTGTACACTTTATAATTTTGAGGAACCCTCCTCTTATTGATCAACCCCCGAGAGTGCAAACATGTCTTCTGATATACAATTCCCATCAGAAATGTGCAAGTCCCATTCTGATTTCTTTGAAGTGAACATTAAATTAAATGTTAGAGTGACTATGCAATATTCTTAATATCAAAAAGGATGATTTGTAACGTATTGTCACAAAAATATGGAGAAAAATTCTAACTGCTAAAAATAATGCTTTTCTGAATTCTTGGACGCCGAAATCGAAAGTAGCCATGACATAATTTTCTGTCGGATGTGACATCACAGACACATGCGGAGAGTCGGGCTAATAAGTGTCCTAGATCTATGTGAGAAATGGGTAGGAACTAGGTTACATTTGAATGGTTTAATTATTATCGCTTTCTCAAACAATTAATTATCGATTGTGAGGACGAAACACGAAAACACAATGAAAATCAAAGGTAACTTTGATGTGAATCACCATCACACATTTGTGAGCGGCCACACACGGTCTAATAATTATCAATTTAATGTACCAATCATTCCTCCGGATGTGATCCGTCCATCCTCAGTGAAGAGGCCGACATGCCGTTGGCGCTGTCCAGTTTTCTGGGTTGAAAACAATGAGGCACAATGTCCAGAACCTCAGACAGTGATGGTCGCCTCTTCGTGCCCACCAAGCTGTGAATCAATTTTCGGCATGTGACGTCACAGGCTGGCTGCCTGGTCGAATCTAAAAGCGTCTCGGTCACCCCTTGCTAAATTTCAAATTTGACGCTTAAAAAAAAATTCAAAGCAACTTTTACAACTATTTCTAACGTGTTTAAGATTATGATATCAAACAAAATTTTGTGTCAAAAATCACCCCAAGCACTGCAGACTCTCTTTAATATCAGCCTTCATATTCCGTGGAATCCATACTAAGTCTTGATATTCTGTTGAATCCATACAATCTCAATTTAATGTTAGACGACTGTTCAATCTGGCTTAAATTCTGTGTGCAGCTCTGGAATTGTGGTGCCAGAGCTGACGGATCTCCAAAAATCCCTGGACGAACTGCTTGAATTGAAGGACGAGGCGGAAAGAAGAAAACGAAAGGTCAAAGCGGAGCGGAAGGGAGAAGTGGCTGCTGAAGTGCAAGTTCAACAGCAAATCCAGGATGCAGCCATGAGGACAGGCGGGCTTCGGAAACGTAAGAACTCTCTTTAGCTTCTACTTCTTGACAATACAGTATGGTTATCACTGAAGACTGTGTTGGTAATGGCAGCCACAGTTAGGATGTTCCACGTCGTGATCACCGATTGGCCTGTCTAAAGTAACATCGGCATAAAGAAACAAGTAGTGACACGTCACATCAAAGTTTTTTTCAGCGCCGTATCCTATTCCGATCACAGGCATTTTATTTTATATTATTTATTATTATCTTACTGTAAAAACACAGTGAGATAATAATATATTTGTGCATGGTTCGTTGATCGTTTGCTGATCTTCTGTTCGTGGAATCAAAATATTTGAATCTAAAGGTATGTTTAGAGCAGGCCTGAACACATTGCAAAAAGTTTCAATTCAATCGCCCTTTCCAATTGTTTGTGATCACGGTTTTCCCGAGAGTAAATTCTTGATTGTTGTGTGTGTGAAAGTTATGCTACTTTTATCAACAATATTATCACTTAGTTTCGCGCCCAGAAGTACCTTTGGCTGATGCTAATGGCCAGTAGAAGTAAGAATCATACCTGAAATACATTATCTCTTACCCCTAGACCACTGGTTGAAACCAATCTTTAAAAAATGCGGTAAAAAAGGTCAACAACTGCTCGTTAACGAGCCACTCTTCCATACGGGCGCAAAACGAACTACCCTCTGCCTTGAAAAAACAGTTGACTAAGACTTCTTTGCAGAAGAGTTACAGCTCATCTGTGAGCCCTACGGTCCCAATGTTTTTTGCTGGAATGTTCATGTTTTTATTTCCACTTCGATTAAAATTTTGAACTTCATAGATTTATCACAAAACATGCACAACCACGAAACTGGGCGCTATAGGTGCTCCCGGGTGTAGATTGGCTGGTAAAAATTTCAGTTTGGCTGGTAACAATTTCAGTTTGGCTGGTAAAATTTTTAAGTTACCAGCCAAAGGCTAGTAGGAGCTTTTTTGTACTTTCAGGGCTGAATTAGTAATGTTATATGTTTCACTTAAACATTTTTTTTCGAATGACATTTATTTTGGGGGATAATTGTACACAAAAAAAGTCGAGGTCCGCGCCTTAAAATAATAACATCGGTCGGGACACAGTAAACTGACAATTCTTTTTGGTAGGTCAATTTTATGTCCTGTAAGCATGGTTCATCGGCAGGATCGATGACATGCCTTCAACGAGGATAGTGGATTTTATTATTATTATTTTTTTGCGGCAGCATGGGGACGTCTTGAGACAGATCTATTTATTTATTATTTTGTGTGATGTGCAGTGCTAACAGAGGAGGGTGAAGCTAAAGCAGATGAGAGCGAGGAGGAGGTTTTGCTGCAAGAGAGGGGACAGGCACGACAGGCCGCCGCCGCAAACACAGTGGCTGTTGACACAGCAAATGCAGTGGCCATAGCTAAAAAATACGAACCTGTGACTCCTAGAGGAAAAAAGAGGGATGTTCTGGAATATATGAAAACCAGAGACGACAATGAAGAAAAACTTCGGAACGGAGAGACGGAACGCCGAAAAGAGATAGCGAGGGAGCATAGAGATCTTCGGATGAAGGAGTTGGATGAGCGAAAGTTGCTCACTCAGCAAAAGTTGGAACATGAGAGGAGGGAAGGTGAGGCGCAGAGAATGATCAGGGAAAGGGAATTGGACAATCAAAAGAGAGAGCTAGAAATAAGAAAACAAGAGGCAGACAACAACTCTGCCATGTTGAAGGGTATGATAGAGATGTTGCAACAGATGAAAAAATGAAAGTCTGATGCTTCTGCACCTCCATCATGCATTTCAGCAGCATGTCATTTAATTTCATTTGTTGTCGGTCATATAAAGTGCCACTACATATTCTGTAGTATTGTTAATTAAATATTTTTTCTTCAGTTTTTTATTTTCACATCTTGCTTCCTGGGGTGTATTGCACTCTTCCTAGAGATTAACTTTTGAGTTGTATTCAGTTTGAAAGGTCAAGATTCGGATTAAATCAAAATTCAGTTTTATCTGTAGTCTCTTCGTTCTGAAGGCTATTTTTGTTCATGTTTTCTTGCTCCTTGATTGCCTGTATGAAATATTATGGGGGCCTTGTCTACATAAGACAACTTTACAATACACAATAGCCTTTTGAATTTTGCTTATCTGTGTATAGCGTTTGTTAACGAGCAGTTGAGGGGGTCAGAAGCATGTCCGCAAATGTACAAATCATGAGTAGCATCAGATTCCTTACCGTTTAATGTCACTATCATTTATACCTTTTATTGCCAGAAAGCCCCAGGTTCTCCAGAACAAGCGCAAATCGTGTAACAATCCACGAAGCTGTGTACTGGATTAGCAGTCGAAACTGCATGACCTGATAACCACGCCACTGATTATGAACCAACGAAAGACAGTACTGACAATCACGAAGACAATGTGAACCAGCCACAGTGCAAGCATGCTCATTTTTTCAGCAATTGCTAACAACCGAGAGCTCTCCAAGTCCTGGTTAGCCCCTTTAAAGTGAAAATTTGAAAACTCCATGTTTTAATTTTCCCCCTAGTCCATGGCAAAAACATGCAATGTGTAGGCAAGTTTTTCCTCCATTATGTCCTGCCATTGTTGTCATTCAGTGATATTCTTGGCATGTTTATGTCAGAGATGTTTCACATAAGTCAGATTATCCGATAATTGGTCCATGTTATTTGTGTATGTGTGTGTTTTAAATATGTATAAGTCTATGGACTGTTTACAAGACAATGCTATTTGGTTTGGCCTAAGCATTTGATTTCTAGGCCTCGCCCACTGCGTGGATGGGTAATGACAAGAATTCAGACCTCTGCACTTAATTTGGCTTACGAGCCAAATGCTAAATAACCTGTTTCAATAAACAAAGCTTGAATTGCAATTGCTATTGGTGCTACAAAAAAAGTATTATTTTCAATCCTGGTGAAATGTCAAACATCATGTACAGTGTTGAGTAAACAATGTGCAATTCTATGTGAAATCCTATATTTTTGCCCAATATTGGGGCTTTCACTTTCAAACATTGTGTAAAATGACAGTTGAATCCATTGTGTATACAAGTACATTACATCCCAAGCACAACTTTAAATCACATGATCACACGTTCAGGTCTATCATTGCCGAATATGGAAATCCCTGCCCAGATCGGGACATGTCCACTCTTTGCATTTAATAATTCCAGTGACAGTTTGACCATCGACGGTACTTTTTCCTATTTATGAGTTTTAATTTGAAATTCAGCAATGTTCTCCGAAGAGATTGCTTACAGCAGCAGCCTTTGACAATGTCCTGTCAGTAATTGGTCAAGTACACAATGGCCTTGGAATTAATTGTTCTGTGTGCATTTGTACATGTGGAGATTCAGGATACGAAAACTGTTACTCATCTGTTTTGTGATTTTGTGATGACAAAAACATTCACTTTCATGGATTTTTTTCCTCCAGTATTACTGTTTTTTAAAACTTGTTTTCTGCCATTTTGTTATCATTCACTGATATTCTTGGCCTGTTTTAGGTCAGAGATGTTTTACATTTGTCGGATCTGATAATTCCGTAATTGGCAGCGGGCAAATTGTGAGACTTATGTCCCTGCCATTCAGTGAGTTGTGTCTGCTTTGCTGATATTCTCTAGTCCAATACAAAAGCATGCAATTTGTATCCATATTTTTCCCCTCCGGGTAGGGGCCTGTGGAGTCTTTCTGTGCCACAGGATAAAAAAAAATACCCCCGGCGTGTCTCCTGTCAAGTAAACATGTTCATTTTAGTTTCTTTACCTCTCATTTTGTTTATTCACAATTATGACTTTTCTATCCGTTATTCATCTTTTCTTGTCTGTCCATTTCCTCTGTGAACTTTCTGCTATCTTTTTGCTTAATCTGATAAATTCATCTTTCATCTTCTTACAAAATTCTTGAACGCTCCGCTCCCTTTGTTCCTTGTCTCGTGATTCTTGTTCACTTTAATTTGTTAGTGTTCTGATGTAAGTCCAGCAGTAGGTAGATTAAATTCTATTGTAACAAAGTACTGGGAACTGGCCATCTTCCAGTATGTTTTCAGTACATTGTATGTGCGGCTGCTGGGGCACTTTATGATAGGTTATGGCGATTGTAAAACAAGGATTACTTGACAAGGAACTTCCCCTTCCCCACCATCCCCAGCCCTGAGAAAGCTCTTCTTAGTCGACTGGGCTTAAAACAATAATGTTATGTATCCATATTTTTTTCATAAACATAACATATTGTTTCAAGCCCAGGCGACCACCAAGGGCCAACAGTTTTTTCCTCTTGTGGGTGTTAAATTTAAATTTTGAGTAATAAGTGATACAGCCGGCAAAAAAGCGGACGAAAGTCACAAAATCAAGACCTCCAAATGTTGGATGTAGTATTTGGAAAGTGTATTAGCTTTAATAAACGTTTTCCCAAGAAACAGTTTATCAAGGATGCCAACTTGTCATTTATGAACACTTAATTCATTTTACCCAGTAATTCTGTAGCTTTTTTTTTTTTTTTTTTTTCACTTTGAAAATGTTACCGTCCAAAAGTGAAAACTGCAACTTTTGCCAAGTAATGCAAGCTGTGTCACAAATATGTACATGGAAAATTGGAATGTTTTTTTGTTTGTTTGTTTGATGTTTTTTTGTTTGTGTGTTTTCATCTTTCATGGGATATGAAACACAGGCGAGATGAAGGTCTGGGTACTTCAATGAAGATATGACAAGGTGGGACATACACTATTTCATGTCGCCAAGGTACAATCGCCGGAAATAATAAGAGAGTTTGCTCCGTTGCTTTTTGGCGCGGTTTGACGTCACTCTTCTTATTAACAACCCATCAAAATGAATGCCCGTTTAAAAGCAAGGGAGCTAACTCGCTTATTATTTCTGGCGAGTGTACCTTGGCGACATGAAATTGTGTATGTCCCACCTTGTCATATCTTCACTGAAGTACCCAGACCTTCGTCTCGCTTGTGATATGAAACAATGAAGCACTCATTCCTAATATCACCAGAATGATTGCAACGTTTATGAACAGTAAAGCATACTGTTATTTGATTTTACAACGTTTTTATTTGCAAGTACTCCAGAATTTGCACCACAGGGACTACTTGTATTTCGTTGCTCTGTATTGTCCAGATCATGTCCGAGGGTGATTAAGTAAAAAGCATATCATTCATTGTTGGCTTTTGTTCTTTATGGTTTGCACAATTGGCCACATAGTGTGTTGTTTTATCTGTCTCCAATATTCCACAGTGAAATATACACCGCTGCACATGTACAAAGACCTCTTAGCTAACAATGCATGTCGTTGTTGACAATTCCAGGAAAGGCAGCATTGTTCAACAAATTATTCTAAACTAATCAAAAGAAGTTAGGGAACACCCTTCATTTTCACATGTTTTTGTAAATCGACGATACTGTCAAAACTATGCAAGCTAGAATGCCGTATCCGCACTCAGCAGACTCCTGCCTTTGCTGTACAGGCTTGGTGTGCGCCACGTGCTACTCGAGAGGTCAGTGGCAGAGCGTTGAAAATCGCTCAAAGGTTGCAAAATGTTACCCTTTTTTGCTGCTCCAGCATTTTTGCTACACCGTGTTTCTGACAAAATGATGCACTGCAAGTGGAACTTTGGAGACTTCGACTGTGAACATTTGTCACTGGTTACCCCATAAAAGCCAGGACTTGGGCTCACCAGGGCACAGTTTGACCATGGTTGGACGACAGAAGCTCGGGCGCGTGCTAATTTCGAATCCTGTGACAGTATCGTCGATTTACAAAAACACGTTAAAATGAAGGGTGTTCCCTAACTTCTTTTGATTAGTTTACATACTGACAAAGCCCAACAGCATGCAGCAATTCAACACAAGCATGTCCTCAGTACCACAGTCCATATGATTCGATGTGTTGTGGATTTATTTGCAGTTGTGTAACTTGTGTTCAATGAAAAGAAATGAGATCAAGGCTAGTTGCCTGAATATCGGCGTAAACTCAATACATTTATCTGAATCTGAGAACTTGTTGGGTGAAATAAAAATCCCGCACTATGAGAATTCACTGCAGGTATTCATCAATGGAAGGTGGGTCAATTTCAAAGTAGTTCACAAGACCACCATGCGCTGGGTACATGCAGGTCAGACAATTCGTCAGAATGGCACCCACATGGTACAATTTGCCAACGGGCGAGAGAAAAAGCTTCAAGTTTTTCTTGTAGTCCAAGAAAGCCCAGTTCTCAACCACTTTTCCAAATCCAAATTCAACAGCTTGGCGAACTGAGGACATGTCCGTGTTGAATTGCTGCTGTTGCGGTGTCAGATTGTGTCCCAAAAATGGCCGATAAAGATGGGGCCTCTGTGGGTATGCAGGATCACCATATATGCAGAGAGGTTGTCCATTGATGTTGTAATGCCTCTCCATGTGATCCAGCAACCCACTGGCATTCAGCAGCGCAGCATCATGGCGCCGCCCTGACATTGGTCCAAAAAGGTTGGCAATCAAACCATCGGGGGTAACGATGCTTTGGAACTTGATTCCGTGGACTCTTTTGTGGCCATTGAAAAGTTCCCGTTGGATTTCGGATGGCTTGCATATTGGTCTCACTGTTCCATCGATGAAACCCCAACAATTCTGGAGGGCAGCACCTTTGTCCGCAATAACATCGCAGTACATGTGCAACTGAGGCAAGGTCAGCCATGGCTGGTTCAGTTCGATGATCTTGGGTGAGAAGTTGTCGTAAATGTGATTCAGTCCCAGGTTGAACAGTTGGCACAACGCCGACTCACTCCTGCGAAACATCGTGCCAAGGTCCACATAGCGACACGGGTACGCGAGGCGACGTAGTGTGATGCACAGTACCTCCAAGCCTGAAACAGTCGAACAAATTATTAACTTAAATTGAAATGGGAATAAAAAATACACAAAGTTTGACAGGATGTGGATCTACCTCTTCATTGTTCCTGCAAGCACAAAAGCAAAATAAAAATGTTTCCATGTTGTGTATGAAAGGATACACAACACAGTCTGCCGGAATCAGTGTCAGCCTCACTGTCAGAATACAGAGACAAAGACGGACTGTCATTGCTAGGATTAGGGTTAGTACACACAGTCCTTATATAATGCCACTTACACGGACACTTGTTCCTTTTACATCGGTCCACCAACATCCTGTGAATGATTGTGTGTGAGAGAGGGGGCTAGTTAGCCGACTGTATTATACCACACTGTTTATGCTTGCAAAAAATAAAATCATAAGCCCCAAAAAGTTGTTATAGCTTTTAGTTTTTTAAGGCTTATAAAGCTACACTTACATAATTATTATGTCATGTGACGGTTCCTGAGACTGATTATTATTGTAAAGTATACACCCAAGCCTGGAACTGCCAACAAAAATAAAAACATATTGAATTCAAAATGAACTTCCCGCAGTGGGGCACTGCGGTTATGAAATTAAAGGCCCCTCCTGTTTTTGGAACCGCAGGAGCTTTCTAGTTTGCTGTTAGGTAGATTTTTGGTTCCTCTTTCCTGTCATGCTCTCTTTTTCTTCATGAATTCTTTTTTTTCTGCCTTCTTGCTCATTCACCTGTATTTTTTCCAAAAATCTCTTCTCTTGCCGCTTGTCTCGCGATTCATGTATAGTTTAATCTGTTAGTGTTCTGATGTAAGTCCAGCAGTAGATAGGTTAAGCCTATTTTAACATACTGGAAACTGGTAATCTTCCAGTAGGTATTAATTTAGTTTTACTAAAGCCTGCTGGGACACAAGTAATGGGTTAGTGCATTTGTAAACAGGAATCGCTTGACAAGTGGCCCCCTTCATCCCCCCCTTCCTCGTCCTGATATGGCTCTGCGTAGTCGGCTGGACGTTAAGCAACAAATAAACAAACAAACAATTCAAAATGAACTACTGTAAATAAATAGTCTATAATATAAGCTATTCGTTCCAGACAGCTTGTATGAGGTATGAGGAAGATTAAAAGATCAAGATTCTGGTGCAATTCTATGAAATGTATTAAGCGGTCATACATTTAAATTCTCCATCATCCTTAAATTACACCATATATCCAAAGGTTACCCTGGTGTGCCCCCTCAATTACACATAGAATATGACTCCTATTTATTTATTTAAAATGTACATAGTGCTCAGCTAGTAACGACTGTCGCCTCGGCACATAAAGACTAGTAAGTTGCTACATACCTGGTGCTACGGTGCCAGTTTCAGTTCGCATCATGTCAGGCATCCGCAGTAAACCCCTGAGTTGTTCCACATCTTGGGCCGTGTGGAACCGAAAGTACCTCTGGCACTGATAGTCTGTGTATTTTGAGAGGTCAAAGTTTTCTGCAAGGATTCCCCTCCTCCCAACACTTGGCTTCAGGTTCAGCAAGAGAAGGTCAAAATCCTGCGTTGTTCGTCGCCTGCGTTGTACCTCTCTATCAAACTCATCGTCTGTATCCATATCCTGCGCGTTGAAAAGATCCTCATCATACTGATCAGAGTCGGATGAATCCATAGTTGACAATCAGGACCTAGAACAAAATATATTGTAAAAAGTGTTAGTGTTTATATAAATATGTATTACACTCTATATACTAGTAGTCTGGTCAAAGAAGAAACATCGCATGCTTTGTAAAATGGACTAATAATTAAACAGTCAATACAATGGCATAAACACGCTGGGTTTTCTGACAATAAAATTGGGGTGGGGTTGGGGCAGTGCCGGCACTTCACTTGATCCATGCCCGGCTATTTACTTTCAGGCCCAAATTACACCATGTACAGTACTAAACCGTGTCAATTTCTTAAATATTTTTTTTTATCAAATGCATACTTTTTTTTTATACAGTTTAACTGAGATTGAATCTGTATCGGTATATCAACATAAAAAGGAGGGTCAGAAAACGGCGGGCATACGCAAATAAAAGGCGAGTCATGCGCAAATGAAAGGCCGGGCATGGCAGGATATGATCCGCTGACTGGGCATGGCATAATTTCAACTCCACGAGTCAATAAAGGATTGACATACTCGCATTGCACACACAAGAGCTTCACATTTTTCAATTCATGCACCTGCTCATCATCAATTGTATTTCACAAAAATTAGATCATTCATGTTGAATTCCAAGATTTACTCATTCGAACTCATTATTTGTTTTTATCCATTTCGCGCATCTCAATTTTTACAACTGGTAACAGCCTATGGCAAAGAGCTCTACCGAACCATGTAGGCAATTATACCCTGAGTATTCCCCATTCTCAGAAAACGGCCCTGTGCACACGCCTGTGCCGATTTAGAAGCCTTTCCCCAACTAGGGGTTGTTTTGTACTTGTCACGTCTGTCCTCGATCAAAATGGAAAAAAAAACCCTAGGAGGTGGTCCAGAATCGGGCATACTTTGATTATTTTCAGTCCAAATAAATCACACAGACTTTGTTTATACAAAATCACATACGAAGCCAGAATAAAAATTCGATGCGATGACCTACTTCTGCTTCGCCATTTGCTTTCTCACCATGAAGTTGGATAAATGTACCAGGATCAGCACCCTTCAAAATATTTCAGTTCACAACAGTTGTCTACCTCCAATGAACACATTCTCAGCGCTGAAAGACTGTGAAAGGGTTGATGAATCTAGCAATGCATAAAATGGCCAACAAATAAAACTGTTAGTGTGCAAAAATACTCACAAAAGTTGACGAATTATTCTCCGTTTTTTGGGGGTGGAAAACGTGACTGCGTTTTGACGTTCCACGTTCCGTTTCAGTTGACCTTCACCTTTCCAGCGAGAGACCCCCGAAATGATGACGTTTACCACAACTTCAAAACGAAACGTCCCGACGTTTCGTTTCTTTCTCCCTAGTGACACTTGCGTGTTATTGTGATAAAGAGCTCTCTCTCTCTCTCTCTCTCTCTCTCTCTCTCTCTCTCTCTCTCTCTCTCTCTCTCTCTCTCTCTCTCTCCACGGCTCTTGTCCGTCTCTGTGACACCTGGCTGTCGGCTATCAACGATTCCAAATTAGTTGGTGCAGTTTTCCTCGATCTGAGGAAAGCGTTTGAAACAGTCGATCACAATATTCTCATAACTAAACTAAAGTTTTATATAAACAACAGTGATACAGTTAAGTTGCTTGCATCGTTCATCACGAACAGATCCCAGCGGGTATATCTAAATGGTCAATATTCACAAGATGGTGTTCTAAATTGCGGAGTTCCTCAGGGGTCCATTCTTGGCCCACTTTTATTTAGTATCTTCATAAACGACCTACCTTTGCATATTACGAATAAAAATGTATCTTGTGAGCTTTTTGCTGATGATAGCTCTCTTCACTCATCGTCCAAAAAAATAGTTCAAGTGGAGGCTGACCTTCAGCAGGGAATCAACGACGTTGAACAGTGGTGTAGTAACAACAAAATGACCCTGCATCCCAAAAAATCCAGCAGTATGGTAGTCACATCTAGACAGAAACATCAGAGAGCGCCCCTTCTCCTCAACTTAAAACTGCACTCAGATCCTATAGAACAGGTTTCATCACACAGAGTACTAGGAATTGAAGTTGACCAGGAGCTTAGGTGGAACATACACGTTAAGAATATCTGTAAAAAGCTGTCAAGCAATCTCCATCTCTTATCTAAACTAAAACCCTTTGTAGACAAGGAGGGACTGAAAATGTTTTACGTGGCACACTGTCTATCATATATTAATTATGCGGTGCCAGTGAAAATATAATGAAAAAACTAAACTCCTTGCACAGAAGAGGTGCTAAGCTTATTGTAACCAATCCTTATCTGTCCACGTCAGAAAAGTTGAAGGTAGCCAATATTCTTCCACTTCAACAGCAGCTTGATTACAACATCTTAATTCTAATGTACAAGGCGCTCAATGAGCTGGCCCCACCCTAAATGCATTCTTGACTAAAGCTTCCGAGCGTTATGTGTCAAACAAATCTCTATATATATACTACCAAGGACTCGCAAAGATCTATACAAAACTAGCTTTGCTTTTGTGGGACCTTCACTGTGGAAGGCTCTCTTCCTTCGAATGTATAAACGTGCCGTTCATTGAACGCATTCAAAACCTCCCTCAGGAAACACATACTGAGGTCTTCATAAGTTACGCTGCCGGTATTGTAGCTAGCTTTGTTAATTATAATTATTTTATTACTCTGAAATATTGACTGCTGCATGCCTACATAATGCTAAATCTACCTGTCTTGGTAGGCTCACTGTGTGCTTGTTGAATGGCACTTAGTTGTGTGTATATTATTATTAGTATTATATGTGTTCCTCCTTGTGCGTCTGCGTGTGAGTGCGCAAGTGTGATTGCGTAATTAATGTTCCATTCTGTAATTGCTTTATTGATGTTCCATTCATGTATTTTCTACTACTTTTCTCATTTATTATTACTGTATGTTTGATGTTTCTATGATTCTAGTCGGGCGCACGCGTGAATATGTGTTTGTGTGAATGTAAAGGGCACATTGTAAGATTAAGCCTGTGGCCTAAAATGTCTACCCTTTATGTGAATAAAATGTTCTAAGTCTAAGTCTCTCTCTCTCTCTCTCTCTCTCTCGCTCTCTCGCTCTCTCTCTCTCGCTCTCTGTCCGTCTGTCTCCCCGTTCTTTCTCTTTACCTCTGTCACACTCTGTCTCTCTCCCCCCCCCCCCCCACCTTTATATCTCCGTGCAATGAAGTGTGTGGGTGTATTTGCTTGTTTGCGTGTGAGTGGCTGTGTGTGTGTGCGTGTGTTTGTTTATGCGCGCGTGTGTGCGGAAAGGCGAGAACGAGAGAAAGAGAGGGGGGGAGGGGCGGGAGAGAAGGAGAGGGAGCGAGAGAGAGATATATAGACTGAGAAAGAGGGAGGGAGAGAGACAGACGGACAGAGAGAGAAGGAGAGAGACAGAGACGCCAGAGAGAGAAAGAAAGAGAGAGAGAGCGCACACGGGCTATTTACTCCTAAACCTTCACCTTTAAGCAACCTTTATTGACTGACACGGAAGACCATAACACTTTTTCACGGAATCGACAAGAAATCCAACTGTTAAATCTGACCACAAAAAAAAACAAGTCGCGTAAGGCGAAATTACTACATTTAGTCAAGCTGTGGAACTCACAGAATGAAACTGAACGCACTACATTTTTTTCACAATGACCGTAGTCCGCCGCTAGTGCAAAAGGCAGTGAAAGTGACGAGCCTGTTCAGCGCTGTAGCGGTTGCGCTGCGCTGCATAGCACGCTTTACTGTACCTCTCTTCGTTTTAACTTTCTGAGCGTGTTTTTAATCCAAACATATCATATCTATATGTTTTTGGAATCAGGAACCGACAAGGAATAAGATGAAATTGTTTTTAAAACGATTTCGGAAATTTAATTTTAATCATAATTTTTATATTTTTTAATTTTCAGAGCTTGTTTTTAATCCGAATATAACATATCTATATGTTTTTGGAATCAGAACATGATAACGAATAAAATAAAAGTAATTTTGGATCGTTTTATAAAAAAATAATTTTAATTACAATTTTCAGATTTTTAATGACCAAAGTCATTAATTAATTTTTAAGCCTTCATGCTGAAATGCAATACCGAAGTCCGACCTTCGTCGAAGATTGCTTGGCCAAAATTTCAATCAATTTGATTCAAAAATGAAGGTGTGACAGTGCCGCCTCAACTTTTGCAAAAAGCCGGATATGACGTCATAAAAGACATTTATCGAAAAAAAGAAATAAACGTCTGGGGATATCATACCCAGGAACTCTCATGTAAAATTTCATAAAGATCGGTCCAATAGTTTACTCTAAATCGCTCTACACACACACACACACACACATACACCACGACCCTCGTCTCGATTCCCCCTCTATGTTAAAACAATTAGTCAAAACTTGACTAAATGTAACAAGTCGCGTAAGGCGAAAATACAACATTTAGTCAGGCTGTCGAACTCACAGAATGAAACTGAACGCAATGCAATTTTTCAGCAAGACCGTATATACTCGTAGCATCGTCAGTCCACCGCTCGTGGCAAAGGCAGTGAAATTGACAAGAAGAGCGGGGTAGTAGTTGCGCTGAGAAGGTTAGCACGCTTTTCTGTACCTCTCTTCGTTTTAACTTTCTGAGCGTGTTTTTAATCCAAACATATCATATCTATATGTTTTTGAAATCAGGAACCGACAAGGAATAAGATGAAAGTGTTTTTAAATTGATTTCGAAAATTTAATTTTGATCATAATTTTTATATTTTTAATTTTCAGAGCTTGTTTTTAATCCAAATATAACATATTTATATGTTTTTGGAATCAGAAAATGATGAAGAATAAGATGAACGTAAATTTGGATCGTTTTATTAATTTTTTTTTTTACAATTTTCAGATTTTTAATGACCAAAGTCATCAATTAATTTTTAAGCCACCAAGCTGAAATGCAATACCGAAGTCCGGCCTTCGTCGAAGATTGCTTGGCCAAAATTTCAATCAATTTGATTAAAAAATGAGGGTGTGACAGTGCCGCCTCAACTTTTACAAAAAGCCGGATATGACGTCATCAAAGGTATTTATCGAAAAAAAGAAAAAAATGTCCGGGGATATCATTCCCAGGAACTCTCATGTAAAATTTCATAAAGATCGGTCCAGTAGTTTGGTCTGAATCGCTCTACACACACACACGCACACACACACACACACACACACACACACACACCACGACCCTCGTCTCGATTCCCCCTCTATGTTAAAACAGAAAAGGCCCTGCTTCTCCACGTGGGGTACGAAACACACACACACACACACACACACACACACACACACACACACACACACACACACACACACAGTTATCCTGAGGGCCAATGCATAGCGTAACCCCTAAAAGTACTCATGGACTAAGCTGTAAGCGATTGGACTCGTCTACTTTGGTCAGTGCGGGTAGGGAGGGCTGTTCTAAGTACAAAGCGACTGTTCGCATGATCGCCCCCAATATGCATGCATGGACTTGGCCGTCAGCGAAGAGACGGGTCCATTTAGTTGAACGTAGGTAGAGAGGGTAGAATTGAAAACGGTTTGCCGCGAACATAGCGTTGCCTACAACATGAAAACTTGTTCTCTCTTCGCGAACAGGGCGTCCGCTCTAGGCAACGCACCCCAGCTTTTTTGTCGGTCCTCGGGGGAGCATATCGTCTTTTGTTTCATATTTATTGACCAAGGCCGAAGGCTGCGGTCAATAAATATGAAACAAAAGTCTATATGCCCCCCGAGGACCGACAAAAAGGCTGGTCTGACAACAAACCACCAAACATCGTTTTTGTCATCATTTTGATAGTGAGAAAATAAGTGCCAAATCAACACAGGGAGCCATGCTTTGAAACACGAGTTCCGTTTTGATTAGACATGTTTTGGGGCCCCAGCACGTTGTTGCTAGCGTGTGAAAGCAACTTTCTGTTTTAAGTTCATAAAATGTTGGGATAAGTATGTCAGGTTTTGTTCAGTAAAATTGGTTTAATTTAAATTTGTGTAATGTTAAACTTGTGGGGTCCTGATTTGGCCTATATGGTCCGCTGGACCCAAAAAACAACAATTAAATAACTAACTATGTCAGGTTTGAGGATGCAGTTCTGTAGGTTCCTCTCAGTATTCCACCCCCTCGGTTTTTAGTTGTAAATATTAAGCTTAGTGATCGAATGTGGAAGCTACGTTGGGTCAAAGGTCACAGAAGATTTGCGTCGTGCAG
>NC_090256.1:83053009-83056607 GCF_037325665.1 Littorina saxatilis | reverse complement strand
CTGATAGAGCCTGGATAATGTTTTTTCTTGATTTGTCTAAATTCTGCTCATGATTATCACAGGTGAAGCAAATGGCATGATAGGAGTAAATACAAATGTACATGTTACTTAGTTCAGTCTTAGTTGCAGTGCTGCAAAGCAAGCACAACTGCACAAATCAATCTTCGTTCTTATCAAAACACCCAGAAAGCTCCGTCACTGAACACATTACTGAAAAGGGTACGAAGGGAAACAATTTGATGAAAGTGGTACGAACGGACACATTTTCCCGTCAAAATCAGTACGAACGGACACAAAACTGTTTTTTGCAAATTCAATTCGTCTTATGGTTCACATAGGTCCAATATCACACGCATTCGTATTTTGTGCTATTTGAAGAGTGAAGACGATTGGAATACACAGAACTTGTAGTGGGAGCCTGTTTCACTCTGATCTAACGAATGTGTATGAACGGAAACGCTTTTCGTACGAAGGGAAACATGCACTTTTGTACGAACGGAAACATGGGGTATGAACGGGAGTCGGTATGTTTTCAAAAGACAAGTGATTGTACAAAAGCCATGGGTTTCTAAAAACTTCTGTTCAAGCGAGATGTCGTAACAGGCAATGGTTTTGGTGATCATGTGCAAATGAGGGGTCAGATTCGATAACAGAGCGAGAAAAACAAGAAAATGTTAAAAAATCAGGTACTTTTGCCACGTTCGGCCCGCGTGTGTTATTATTAGGATTCACTAGCGCCTTGGTACTTATCGTACACATAGCCCTACCATTTCGCTACCTTATTCTTTCAATATCACACAAGCGCGCTGCCCACACGACTTACCACAACGTTTTTCCCGAAGCAAGTGACGAACATGGGGCTGTATGAACGGACACATCCTGCGGATGAACGGGAACATCCGGTGGATGCACGGAATCAGTTGACACACCGTGATTATGGTCAGTGTTCAAATGATGCGTTACTGCACAAAACGTTCCTCTCTCTCTCGCACACACACACAAGCACACGCACACACACATAATCTGCAAGCAAACCACGAAGGAAATATTGTTGTTTTTTGGTATGTTAACAAGTTTATAACTTAAATAGTTAGTGATATGTGGAACAGATTAATTCAGGTCTGCGGTGAACAAACCCATATCAACATTTTAACGTTAAGCAAATAAACGCATTGTCACAATTAGTTGTAGAATGATAAGTCACGTTTGTCTCGGAAACTAAAAGATTATTTGTTGTCAGTGTGTCACCCAATGAGGGGAAAACTGTGTTCGAGGGACAACGTCTTGCCTTCAAAGGCCGCGATAGAGGGTAAACAAACAAAAGTCTGTTCATTCGTTATGTTCTAACTCCTCGAAGTCGACCTCTCTATTCACTTCCAAATCTCAAATCAACTTTTATTTTTACATTCTTCGGACAATGATTGTTTTTAATCTGCACTTTAAATCGCTGTATTTAAAGTTGAAATATCCACTGAAATAAAGAGAAATTATGGCCGTTGTGTAGTATTTGCATTTTTGTTTTAAAGCACAGGTTAGTACAAGTGCACCATGAAAACAGTGTTCGCTCAAAACAGGGAACGCGCCTATTTGTAGAAAAAATAAGTACACTTTATGAAAGAAATTTATTAAGAAAGTTGCACACATTGATTCATAATAAAAAAAATTAAATTAAAAAAATTGTGTGCGGCAAATTTCTTTTAAAGTGTCTAGTATTTCAGTTTCGATGTATAATGTTGAACATTTCTGCAAGATTTTGAACCAGACTATAGCTGTTCATCTGACTTCTTGTGCCTCTTGTTAGTACCAACACAGCTCATGACAGTAACACAGCGACCAGATTGTTTGAATCCAAGCAAAAGACAAGATATTTACGCAAACATGGTACATGTTTGTAATGAAACAGAGTTTGATTATCAGCATATTCCATCAAAAATGTCTGTTTCTTCACAACCGACCAAATATAACAATCAGCTTAGTACTGGCAAGACTATTACTGCAGGCAGTGAACACAAAAGGATGAACAGAACATGAAAACAACGTACCAAATCTGTTCAATGTGTATCTGTTAATTGTGACCATGACAAGACACTGTTTGTCTCACATGTGCTTCTAATGTCAACAGTGATCATTATTACTTTTCTTCACAACTTCAATGGCTTAAAGAACCGAATCATCTTTATGAATGCCTACACTTAGGTTTGGTAGGTTCTAAACTGAACAAGGTAATAGTTCTGACATAAGCTTTAAAACCAGTTTTGACAAAACTTGGCATGAAGTGATGGTGCCTATATGTAATTCTGGTCTTCAGTCAAATTAAGCATCACACTGCATGTTCCTTCTGGAAGAACGCTGTTTGTGCAAAAATCCCTGCATGTCCCTTTGTATACTTCTGTAACTGAAAATGGAGAAGAAATTGCATTTTCTTGGCTTTTCCCTGATGACTAGAATGCTTTTAATCTTCTAAGGCCTACACATATTTCACTGTCAATGTATTTGCAAAACAAGACGGTTCAACATAGATAGATGTCGAACTTACAGATACGATGTATTTCCTTCAGTCCACTGTAGCGTTTGATACATTTTAGCTAAACTAAGTTGCTTCATTTTACATGCAGGTGAAATCTCCATTGGCTTCAGGAAATTTGAACAGAGTGTGTGCACAAGATCTCAAGGATGCTGGTGTCAACCCCGGTGTCTATGACACCTTATACATGTTAATAAAAAAACATCAAGAGAACTGCCTCTTGTTTTCGTAACTGCACTGTACGATTTACTTGCAAGGTTTAAGTCTCTTGGACCACCT
The DNA here is from genome assembly GCF_037325665.1 of Littorina saxatilis. Classification (NCBI taxonomy): domain Eukaryota; kingdom Metazoa; phylum Mollusca; class Gastropoda; order Littorinimorpha; family Littorinidae; genus Littorina; species Littorina saxatilis. The sequence goes on along the minus strand of NC_090256.1, from coordinate 83,053,804 downwards.
ACCTTGTTCTTCACACTACCTGATGATGACATGCCCTGAACTGCAAAAGATCGCTAACAATAATTTCTTATTTTAACGCTTCATCACAAAGCTCGTTTTCTACAACAGTAATACAAGATCCGTTTAAGAGTGCAGCCGGCCAGGCCGTGTATCAAATCAAATAATATTAATTGTACTTAATTATCTCAAATACAGGTATTGAAGCTTATGTGTAATAACATAAAGACGAATGAAACACTACAACTTTAGCATTACCTTAAAATATACCGTAAACTACCTTGTATACGCCCCCCCCCCCCCCCCCTCAATTTCGTCCGAAAGTTGGGGGTGGGCGTTTTATTGGTACTAAACTCTTTGCATGAGCGGTTCCTTTACTATACATAATAAGGATATTATGGTCAGTGTTCAAAGGATGCGTTATTGCACAAAACGTTCATCTCTCTCTCACACACACAAGCACACGCACACACAGAATTCTGCAAGCAAACCACGAAGGAAATAGTGTTGTTTTATTGTATGTTATTGTTAACAAGTTTATAACTTAAATAGATAGTGATATGTGGAACAGATTAATCCAGGTCTGCGGTGAACAATCCCATATCAGCATTTTAACTTTAAGCAAATAAACGCATATCACAATCAGTTGTAGAATGATAAGTCACGTTTGTCTCGGAAACTGAAAAATATTTGTTATCAGTGTGTAACCCAATGAGGGGAAACTGTGTACGAGTGATAACGTCTTGCCTTCAAAGGCCGCGATAGAGGGTAAACAAACACAAGTCTGTTCATTCGTTA
>NC_090256.1:82993009-83048009 GCF_037325665.1 Littorina saxatilis | reverse complement strand
CCCACACAAACGCACGTGAAACCCTTTGTGCACTCTTCGATGCCCATTGCGTACTGAGGGCCCGACATACGTAATAAGGACTACTTCATAGATCTCTCCTCCGGATATAGAACTGATGTTACTTGGTGCTTATTCCCCCCTCTGCTTCTTTACCTCTGTAAACTTGTAGAGCTAGTTATTTTTCGATAATGACCCAGCAACCAAACAAATAACAAGCCAGCAACAGCCTGAATCCTCGATAGCGCAATGGGTTGAGAAGCTGTTCTGTGTCGGAACTACTTTTGCGACTAAAAAGTTCCGAACGCTCTAATACATGTACGAAGTATACATCTCTGGAGCAAACAATACAAACATATCGCATTTAAATTAACAACTACAGGCTTGAACACATGAATCTCCATATAAAATCCATGAGTTTGGTTGTTTTCTGAATCAAGATCTGCTGTGCACAATCGTTCAACACAAGCAAATTCACAAGGCAAGTAACTCTCATACTTTGTTTACCGACAAGAGTAGTTCCCCTTTCAAATTTCTTTTCACTCCGTTTCTTCGACAACAGATTGCAATCCGACGGTCAGTTTTCAACACTATTTCATTTTATAAACAGATCACACGCAACCAAATGCACACATATCATCAATTTAAAGAACATAAAGCGGTTTCATACACTATTTTCCCCAAAAAACTGAACTTCATACAGTTTTTAGCGTTGGAACACGGGTGCAAAAGTTCGTCTGCTAGTCCCATTTGACGAAAGAACATTATCCTAAGCGATACCAAAACATGAACAGAACACACAATATCTGCCTTTACAGCCACAGCAGAATAACAGCATATCTGTTTACTTGATTTTAGTTATTAGCAGAATGGAATGATTTGCACGGAACTATACAACCGCACATTGATCGATCGCCTTGCGCAGGTTGACTGGTTGAGTGAATAAAATTCGATCAAACTTTCGCACAAAAACTCCTCTTTTCTTTGAATAACTGAAGAAAGGAGGAATGAAGAGGTTACACACCTCGTCAGTCTCAGTGATTATTAGAAATAATGGTCTCAGTTCGCGGTCATGAAAAAGCTCGCTGAAGCTCCACTGAGACTCGGCATGTAACCTCTACATATGTCTTAATTCCCGGATCAGTGTCCTTACCCGAAGCACCCCCTTGCTGCCTTTCCCTCTCCCACTCACCTTTCTATAAAGGGGAACATGTTGATAATTGTGATCCAGGGCAGTGTGTCTACAGATCGAAAAACACTGTTTTCAGCTTTGAACTCGGCATGCAACCACAACCACCACCGCCACTACAACAAAAATAACAACAACTACTACTACTACGACTACGACTACTACTACTACTACTACTACTACTACTACAACAGCAGCATTAGAACACCACCAATTGTGATTGCAGTGATAGCGACGATAAGAAGTTGCTACAACAACAGCAATACCAACAGCAACAGCGAGACAACACCAATTACAAAACGTGTAGTACAACCGGGAACAGCAGCAGAATCAGCTACAACTACTGCAGCAGCAGCAACAACGACAAAACAACAGCAACAGCAAGAGCACCAGCAGCAGGAACAACAACAACAACAGAAATAACAGCAGCAACAACAACAACAACAACAACAACAGCAACAGCAACAGCAACAGCAACATAAACAACATCAACAGTAGCATCAGCGAGAACAACAACGATGAAAACAACAACAACAACAACAACAACAACAACAACAACAACAACAGGAAGTACAGTAGCAGCAAAACATCTCATGACCTGAAAGTTTCCGTTCTCGGGACTTCATCCTTATATTTTGACATGCTTTGCAAGCGAGTGATCCAGTTTTCCTTTTAGCCAGAGGAAGCATGTCACGCAGGCAAACAGTCACGCTGTGAGAAAAGTTATGTCATAACAGTCTCAAACAACATAAGATCACTGGGAATTATGTCAACCTCAGTGCATGCACTCTGTGCACTAAATGGTGTTTGCTTTGTTTAACGGCTTCCATTGAGTTCGTGTAGAAGGATTTTGCCCGCGAGCTGTATGATTATCTTGCCAAATAAAAAATACAAGCTCTAAGAAACAAAGGACAGTAATCGCTCTAAAAATAGAGCTGTAAAGCGCTTACTTCCCTTTATTTTTAATATCTTTCGTTTGCGCCCATGCTCACTTGGTTATGACTGAGTAGAAATACAACCGTTATTGCCCGCGGTATTTTTTTTTTTAATCCGCAACACCTTCATTCATCCCGTCTTGCATGCCCTTGATGCCTACTTCCCAAAAATGTTATGTAGCCGCTGGGATGATTAAACATAGCGTTACCGTGTGAGCGAATGAGATATAACAACAACAACAAAAACACAATTCAATAAAGCAATAATTGAACCAATGGCGACTTGCCCTATCGGTCAGCGCCACCAAGTCGCGCGATAAATGTGCGTTAACTTGCGTGGCCTTGCGAGATCTACCGCAAAATGCGGGCATGTCCGGATAGCTCTGTGAGAGGTTGCGTTTCAGTCCGGACACTTCGCCTTGAAAATGGTAAATTTTTACTGTGAGCAGTGGGCTGCGGCAATGATAGCCGCAAGAATAATCCTAAAGTTCGTTCAAAGTACCCAAGCATGGCCCGTGCACAAAGGAAAGGCGATCGAGTTTCTTTTTTAAATTCAATCAATATGAATCAATCAATATGAAGCTTATATGGCGCGTATTCCGTGGGTACAGTTCTAAGCGCTTGTCGAAGAGTTGTCAACACAGGACTAACAAAGAAACTAACATCTACAGACGGACACGAACCCTATCACACACTAGCAAACCCTGATAAACATACAACAAACAACTGTTTAACAACAATGTACACATCAATAGCTAGGTCCAAACAAAATAATATTAAGCACAAAGAAAACACCTCTCACAGAGCACAGCACAAGAATGTCTTTTGGGGCACAACACATCACGTCGAGCATGAAAGTCGCAGCCAGCTACGGGAAGAACTGAGTCTTCAACCTACTCTTGAACGCGTCAAGAGAGGGGCTCTGGCGAAGCTCAAGCGGCAGGGAGTTCCAGACGGAGGGGCCCGCGGAGGGAAATGCACGCTGACCAGCAGATGCGAGTTTCGAGCGAGGGATGTGGAGGCGGAGAGGGTCAGCAGCAGAACGAAGGGGACGGTCGGAGGGCTGGGTGTACAGGTCCAGGGAGGATTGAAGGTACTCGGGAGCAGAGTCGTTGAGACACTTGTAGACCAGAGTGGACAGTTTGTAGGAGATTCGGGTGTTGACAGGGAGCCAGTGCAAGGAGCGAAGTAGGGGGGTGATGTGGTCTCGCTTCGTCTTCCTCAACGTCAGCCTGGCAGCGGCGTTCTGGACTCGTTGTAGGCCATGAATGGATGAGGCGGGGAGGCCAGCCAGAAGGGAGTTGCAGTAGTCCAGACGACTGAAGATGAGGGAGACAACCAGCTTGACACAGGCGTCGTGGGTGAGGTAGCGACGGATGGAGGCGATGCGTCGTAGGTGGAAAAAGCAGGTCTTGATGATGAAGGAGATGTGTGTCTGCATGGAGAGAGTGGAGTCGAGAAAGACGCCAAGGCTCTTGACAGCAGGGGAGAATGGAACAGTCGCGTCATCCAGCTGGAGGTCGGTCACAGTGAGGGAAGTAATCTTCTGTTGTGTTCCAACGAGAAGGGCCTCCGTCTTCTCACTGTTCAGCTTCAGCTTGTTCTCAGTCATCCAGTTCTTGATGTCAGTGAAACAACTGGAGATGGATCCAAGGAGATCGTCAACGTCCTCCGGCTTGGCGCTGTTCTGGAGCTGCGTGTATTTTTTTGTTGTTAACACAAGCCAGAAAACACCAGCGCTTGTGAGAGCAAACGGTTTGACCGCAGGGAAGTGAACCTTTCTCATCTTTGGCACCGGAGAGCTATTCAAGCGGGGTATTGTGCAAGTTGGCTATTGACACACTAAACCATTTATCCGTCCATCCATCCAGAAATCCATCCAACCGTCATCTAATCAATACAACAATCCAGCCACCAACCTATCAATAACCAATTCTTTCACTCAATGATACGTCCATTAAACCATTCTTTAACTCGAACACTCTCTCACTTTATCAATCGATCAATCAAACACAAAAACAAAAACAAACAGAAACAAAAATCAATGAAGCAATAACACAAAGGACATTTTCCTCACACACTCACTAAAGCAGCAGTAGTATAATTTTCAATGGGGCCCGTTACCTACATACTTAAAATCAACACAACGACAGGGCAAACAGAGCACTATAGGTTCTCTCTCAAACCTTGATCAATACACCGATTAACAGTTCCGCGGCCATTTTAGATTCGCACATGCGCACATCTTTTTCTACGAGCACTTTTGCTCCTTCTTCCTCTTCCGGTTTCCTGTTTTTGAGAAAATGCGCAACCGCAGATCGTTTTTTTCTTCTTCTTCCTGTTCCGGTTGATTTGAGAAAGCGTAGATTCAGTCGGCAAAAAGTGCCATTTTGTAGTCTTCCAGCCCTGAAGTTGCTTTTGAGTGTTCGAAGAAAGAGTGTAAAGGTTCTAAGGATTACATCGGGCACACAAACAGGCGATTATTCTTTTTTTCCCCTTTGATTTGAACGCGTGCGCAGATCGTTTTTTGCGAGTATGTTTGTACTTCTTCCTCTTCCGCTTTCCTTCTTCGTTCCATGTAAACGCTGAAACTGTAAACCTGTGTTCGTGAACAAAGAGCTAACTATCGTTGTTTGAGTGCTGAGATAACATCTACACGCATTCATTGTTCCTGTACGTTCCACGCAGAAAGTATTGGGTCATAAGGAAGTGTTTATAGAAGAGGAGCACACAGACGAATGAATGCAACGTCCTTCCCGCGTATACACGATCATTTACGTGGATTTAAGAGCATCCTTTTACTTGAAACATTTTCTACGTCGTGGAGTTTGGGCGTAACTCGTTTAAAACAGCATTTAGGAGAAGGACAAAACTGATTATTTGTATTATGAAGTAGTGTTTATATTCGTTGCTGGTGTGGATAGAAAGATAAAAGAATGTTAAATCATGCATTGTCAAATCGTATTTAACCGACTATTTCTCATTGAGAATATTTGACTTGGTCCAAAGCACAAAAACATCAAAATCGCCAAGAATTGAGTCACGTCAAAATTCCAGGACGACATCGATTTTCATTTTCATTACTTTCACTTTCCTTTATGATCCCAGTGCTGGGAAATTCGGGTCGCTTCCTCCCAGTGGAAAGCTAGCAGCAACAGGTGTGTGCGTGTTTCGGTGTAATGAGTCACCTACCTGCACTTATGGCAGATGACCGAGGTGTTGTACGTGCCACTGTGGTGACGGGGGTTGGGACATGGATACCGTTTCTGAGTCTGAAATACAGGTAGTTTGTGTCCGTCCCCGTCCCGGCCTGGATTCGAACCCCTGACCCAGGAAAATATGTTCACTGATAAAGCCTTAGATTTCATTATTTTATTGGCCAAATTTTATATTTACAAATGTAAATGGAACTCTGAAAGACCGATGCTTCCGATATTCTTGAAATTTTTGAAAAGTAGATATTTATTGGACAAGTACAAGGGGGGATTAGCAGAAGATAAGTTTGACCGCCTCTGGCAACCATATTCTAACCTGGTTTCATGAAAATTGTCCAGTACTAGGCTCTACTCCTCCTCCCTAATTCGTTAACAGTATCTTGATATATATTCTGTTGTAAACTTGAATCTTGTAGCAATCAATATTGTTTAAAGGTCTAGTAGTTGTTGTAGTCAAACGGTCCTATACAGTGCCTCTTTAACTTTCTCCCTCTCTCTCTCTACTTCTCTCTCTGTTCTAGATCATTCTTTTTATGCATGTTGTAGGTATGAATGTGGCGATGTGAATTGTGATGTAATGTATAATGTGTTGTAAAAAAAAAAAACAGGAAAAAAAATATTAAAGAAAAAAACAATTTTGTTTCCGTCCCCGTCCCGGCCTGGATTCGAACCCCTGACCCTAGGATATCACAAGTCCATTGCTCTACCAACAGAGCTACCCGGCCCCCAAATACCACATAATATATACCAGCAATCAAAAGCTGGGTTGCATTTTGTGTAGTGTGAATTTTATTCCTGCTGAATTGATTAAGCAGGTTTACAAAGAGGTCACTATGAAATGAATTCCACGAAATCAGTGACAATATATGCGTAAGTTTATTTCGTTTGGCTTATATTTGGGTCTTTCGTATGATCGTGGTTGTTGACTTCATTGTATGTGTGCTTTTTGTTTGTTTGTTTGTCTGTTTGTATGTCTGTATGTATGTTTTTGTTTTTGTTTGTTTGTGTGGGGAAATTTTAAAATACCCCAAGAGCCGGTACCCTTTCGACGGTAGCATGACCACAAAAGTACTTCCACCTAGACTTACGAGTCGTGTAAGGGAAAGCGGCTTAGATTCATACATTCACGGGAATAACATTAAACCGGAAGTTCAGAAATCGAGTAAAGCCGAAACACGACTGTCCCATAGAAGGTTGCTGACCTTGTCAAGCAATGGCAATATTATACCGGATCTCGCTGTGATCCCCGAGCAGGAGTATCCCGAAGTTTTTCCTTTATTTCCGTCGTGTATGTTTTCACGGGTGACGAGGTTAATTGGAAACTGGTGTAGCGGCAATGACACTGTACTGGTTTCATCGAATCACGATGTTTGTGCAACAGCAGAGACTGGGTGTCTCGATCGACAACCTTTATTCTTTCCCGAACTACCACTTTTCTGTTGGCCATCTTCTATAACCCAAAGCCATGAAGTTCAGCAACCCTAAAAGTACTATTTAATAATTATTTTAAAGATTGAACCGGATCTCGCTGTGATCCCCTAGCAGGAGTATCCCGAAGTTTTTCCTTTATTTCCGTCGTGTATGTTTTCACGGGTGACGAGGTTAATTGGAAACTGGTGTAGCGGCAATGACACTGTACTGGTTTCATCGAATCACGATGTTTGTGCAACAGCAGAGACTGGGTGTCTCGATCGACAACCTTTATTCTTTCCCGAACTACCACTATACTGTTGGCCATCTTCTATAACCCAAAGCCATGAAGTTCAGCAACCCTGAACGTACTATTTAATAATTATTTTAAAGATTGAACTGGTAGACAAAAACAGTTTCGAAGCAGTCGGGCACGGTCATAGCTTGAATCGCCGATATATGTTAATCAAAGATGGATTCATTCACCAGAGTAGTTATTTATTTTTTGGGGAAGAAAGTTCAAGTTTTAGGCCCTTAACAAACTGAAGGATTTGTCATTGTTGGATTTGTGATGTTTCCATGTCAGTTATTAGCGTCATAAAAAAGCAGTCTTAACAAGGATACGATGCCTTTTACCTGAATTGTCACCTCAGTTCATCCTATCATGCTGAGTTGTTTAGCAAACGACGTGAGTTACCAAAACATGTTGTTTGTATTGTCCCGTTGTTGTAGGCTACGACTGCACATTATGCAGGTAAAACTCGTTAACCTTAACCTGTAGAAGTTGATTAAGAACGCTTTGGCTGCATACCAATGACGACACTCACTATTTTGGCAATTGTTGCTTTTTATATTTAGTCAAGTTTTGACTAAATATTTTAACATCAAGGGGGAATCGAAACGAGGGTCGTGGTGTATGTGTGTGTGTGTGTGTATGTGTGTGTGGATGTGTGTGTGTGCGTGCGTGTAGAGCGATTCAGACCAAACTACTGGACCGATCTTTATGAAATTTGACATGAGAGTTCCTGGGATTGATATCCCCATACGTTTTTTTCATTTTTTTTATAAATGTCTTTGATGACGTCATATCCGGCTTTTCGTGAAAGTTGAGGCGGCACTGTCACGCCCTCATTTTTCAACCAAATTGGTTGAAATTTTAGTCAAGTAATCTTCGACGAAGCCCGGGGTTCGGTATTGCATTTCAGCTTGGTGGCTTAAAAATTAATTAATGACTTTGGTCAATAAAAATCTGAAAATTGTAAAAAAAAAAAAAAATTTATAAAACGATCCAAATTTACGTTTATCTTATTCTCCATCATTTGCTGATTCCAAAAACATATAAATATGTTATATTCGGATTAAAAACAAGCTCTGAAAATTAAATATATAAAAATTATTATCAAATTGTTTTTTTCGAAATCAATTTAAAAACACTTTCATCTTATTCCTTGTCGGTTCCTGATTCCAAAAATATATAGATATGATATGTTTGGATTAAAAACACGCTCAGAAAGTTAAAACGAAGAGAGGTACAGAAAAGCGTGCTATGCAGCATAGCGTAACCACTACTGTTCTAACGCGTTTTGTCAAAATGTAAAAACTTTTTACAAAACGCAGGGGGCTCAAACACGCGTTTTGTCAAAATGTAATAACCCTAGAATTCTGGGCTATCATCCAGTTTCAGTTTTACAGCAAGCTGTTATACAGGGAATTGATTAATTAAAAAAAATGTAGCCAACGAGGTTGTCAATTGGTTGGTCAAGATGAAAGACATGTCTGAAGGTGCCGGCAACCGCCTGTGCCGACAAGTCGGCTTTCTTTGATGATTGACGTCCATTTAACAAAGCAAAATCAGGCTATCACACATACACGCACACTAAAAAAATATTCGTTCAGAAAATCTTTGTTTACATTTATATGACGTTAAAATTATCATATCACTGACTCCCGCTGGAAAACCCCTTTAAACGCAAAACAGCAGACTATAACACAAGCAAAATAATGCATCGTGCAGAAAATTTCATTTATTTCGGCGACGATTAATGGCAACTGACTTCCACTTGATTGTCGCTTTAACTGCAAAAAATAAGACTATCAAGCAAACCAGAACACAAAAACAAAATGGTCGTCATTCAGGATATTTACATTTTGAGTTAAATTGAACAAAATGACTTTTATCTGAATGTCCTTTTAACTGCAAGAATTCAGACTATTACAGAAGCAAAAAAAAAAAATTCTTCGTTCAGAAGATCGTTGTTTACAATTTATATAACCTTAAAATGGCCCCATTGACTTCCGCTTGGATGTCCTTTTAACTAACACCAAAATGAAACTATCCCACATATATATACAAAGAAGCAGATGTTGTTTTTGATCAGAAGATCTTTGTTTACATTTTATATGACGTTGAAATTATCAAATTTGTTTCCGCTTTGATGTCCATTTAACTAAGCAAAATCAGGCTATCACACAAGGCAACACAAACACGCACACTAAAAAAAATATTCGTTCAGAAAATCTTTGTTTACATTTATATGACTTAAAATTATGTTCTCACTGACTCCCGCTGGAAACCCCTTTAAATGTGAAAAAGCAGACTATAAGATAAGCAAAACAATGCATCTTGCAGATTTTTTTTTTGGGGGGGGGGGGAGGGGGGTGGCGACGATTCATGCCCACTGACAATGTAATGATCCTAAAGACTTTTGTTTGATTGTCCCTTTAATTGCAACAAATCAAACTATCAAGCAAACCAACACACAAAAACAAATATTGGTCTTCATTCAGGATATTTTAAATAATCGGGGTAAAAGGAAATAAATGACTTTTAATTGAACTGTGGATTTGCATGAGTAGCATACAAACAGACAGACACACAATTTGGAAATTATTTGATGGTGAAGATTCTAAGTTTTCTTGACTTCCAATTTCAAAGAAGATAAGGGGTCTTGTGGGCGCGCCACTCGTTTTGTCAAAACGTTTTTACAAAACGCGGGGCGCGCCCCGTGTTTTGTAACAAAGTGTGAAATGTTTTGACAAAACACGGGGCGCGCCCCGCGTTTTGTAAAAATGTTTTGACAAAACACGGGGCGCGCCCCGCGTTTTGTAAAATGTTTTACATTTTGACAAAACGCGTTACAACAACTACCCCGCTCGCGCGCTCTTCTTGTCAATTTCACTGCCTATGCCGTGAGCGGTGGACCACGAGTATACGGTCTTGCTGCGTTGCATTGCGTTCAGTTTCATTCTGTGAGTTCGACAGCTACTTGACTAAATATTGTATTTTCGCCTTACGCGACTTGTTTCTTTTTACAAGAAGTTGCTTAACGTTTGGGCGTAGGTTCAGAATATGGACAAAACTCTCATTTTAATCGATAACTAGTTTTCAGGAACAACGAGATGACTGGTTTTTTGATAAACAGCCGCTATTTCATTATGTTGATAATAGCAACGCACAGAATCATCATGATGCTGACATAAACTTTAAACGTAAGGCACAATAACAACTGTAACAACCTTCACACGGAGAAACTATATGTGGACTGTTTTGTTAGTTACCTTTGTCTTTTTTAATATTTTTTGTTTGCCTTCGAAACAGAATTGATCATCAGCTTGGTTAAAAAAAATAAGGACAATGTATTAGAGTTGTTTTTTCCCGCAGAGCACGGGGAGCACACACACACACACAAACACACACACACACACACACACACACACACACACACACAAACACACACACACACACACACACACACACAAACACACACACACACACACACACACAAACACACACACACACACACACACACACACAAACACACTCACACACACACACGCACACGCACACACACACACACACACACACACACACACACACATACATCCTCCTCCCTTCTCCACCCACTCCCCACGCACATACGCACGCGAAACCCTTTATGCACTCTTCGATCCTCAAAGCGCACTGAGGGCTCGACCTAGGTAATTACAGTGTTCTAGATGGTCGAACGTGTAGCAAAGACCTGTACGTGTACGTGTAGATATTGCGTCACCCGTGACTCACTGTTTTCTCCAACGTTCCAAATGCATACGTTGTTTTGCTCCCACCAAGACTGCAGATCTTGGCAAACGCGTGACGTAAAAACTAGATTTGAAGACGATACCCGTACACGTTCCCGTCAGTACACTTCCTGAAAAGTGCTGATCTAGATCTTGCTAATAAGGACTACTTCACAGGAAGACATCGTCCTTCCGGCTTGGACTATCAGTTACACATTCACATATTTAGCTAGCCAGGCTTTTACATAAGATAACAATATTCTTCTACTTGGACACATACCAACAATTAAAAGCGTAGTCGTATTTTTCCACTTGGCACAATCGGCAGCTCTATTGCAGCGACTCTAATCGTGACACGGGGAAGACGGTACCTTTAAAGAAAATTACTATGTCCTCTCATTTTTTCCAATGAACATGCAGCATTAATAATGCATCTTATGCCATGCAATTTCTAACTTCTCTCTCCCCCATGACGCTCAAATGGCTTAACATTCTAATAGCCCGGTAGGTCAGTGGTGCGTTTGATTAGCGGCTCGGGTTTTTACCGAGATTATCAGAGATATACACCCCACAGCCACGTAACAAGGCCATCAGTTGGCGTCTTCAAGTCGACAATGGTGATGCAAGCGGAAGAAAGGCAATCAGATACACATTAATCGTCTTGCTGGCCGTCGCGTAACTGTGCACACACAACAAACCCCCAACAAACGAAGAAGAAGAAAAAATATAATTAAAAAAAAGAATCAAAAAATTAAATACAAAATAATTGAATCAGATTTTTATTTTAAATAGAGCAAGTAGATAGAGGGAGAGAGAGGGGGGGAGGGAAGAGAGCGATACAGAGGGATAATGAGAAAGAAGGGGAGAGAGGGGAAGGGAGGAGAGTGAGAGGGGGAGAGAAAAATTAGGGGGATAGGGGGATAGTGGAGAGAGATTGGGGGAGAGAGAGGGTGGAAAGGGTTAGAAAGAGAAGGGGGAGATGTGTGTGCGCGTGTTGGTGTGGGTGTGGGTGTATGTGTGTGTGTGTGTGTGTGAGTTTATGCGAGTGTGCGCGTGTGTGTGTGTCTGTGTCTGTGGGTGTGTGTGTTTGTTGATGGTGGTAGTGGTTTTTGTTTGTTTGTTTGTTCGTTCATGGGCTGAAACTCCCACGGCTTTTACGTGTACACGCGGGGGTGTTCGGACACCGAGGAGAGTCTGCACACAAAGTTGACTCTGAGAAATAAATCTCTCGCCGAACGTGGGGACAAACTCACGCTGACAGCGGCCAACTGGATACAAATCCAGCGCGCTACCGACTGAGCTACATCCCCGCCCTGGTGGTAGTGGTAAGTTGTGCCCAAGTCTGCGTCAGTGAGTGTTAGCGTGTGTGTTTGTTGTGAACGTGGTTTGTGTGTTTCGTGGTGGGTTTTTACACCCCCGGTATAGGGGTGTGTATAGGATTCGGTCGATGTGTTTGTTTGTTTGTTTGTGTTCGCATATAGATCTCAAGAATGAACGGACCGATCGTCACCAAACTTGGTGAACAGGTTCTATACATTCCTGACACGGTCCTTACAAAAATTGGGACCAGTCAAACACACGGTTAGGGAGTTATTGGTGGATTAAAATTATACAAGGACTTATAGAGGGACATATTAATGGTCAAAGGGAAATAACCATTCTCACTGCCACCAACTGAGAAGGTTATTTCCCTTTGACGGGGGTGTTTTTCCTACCTCGGAGGAATTTCTTGTTTTGTGGGTTTTTTGCGTTGCTAGTTTGTTCGGTTGGGGTTTTTCTTTTACAAATTAGACTTACACACTCATTTGACTTTATGTTTTTACCCTAGCCCACTTTATATTTTCAATCCAGAATGTATCTACATAATTATTCAACAGTAAGCACCAATACATACGATTCAACATCATAGCAGTGGCTTAATTGCACCAATCAGCAGTGTGCGGTCAGTTCAGCAGTATAATGTTAATATAAAAATTGATGTTCAAACAGCATTGTTAGGATACATGAAGTCATTCGTCTCGCAGACTAACCTGATGGTGTGACGGCGAACGCAAGAAGAAGAAGAAGAAGAAGAAGGATACATAAAAACACCTGGAATGTCAAACCATATTATTGTGGCAAAAATGTGTGTGGGAAAATTCAGATACGGGAAACCAATAGAAATTGTGTGCATGTTTAATTCAGAGTTAGATTTGCGACACATACAGATCGAGAATAATGGTAATTGTAAAATAAGATTTTAAAAAAATTGTCCATTATTGGTATTTTTCCATGATAGAGGTGAAAAGGTTTAAGCAAAAGAAGTAAATTTAAGTGTTGGTTTTTTTCCCCTTCTTTTTCTTTCAACCCGTTAATTAAGCTGTTGATTTAAAAATGTAAGAACTTGATTGATAAAAGAACAAGAGGCGAAGCCTTCAAGGCTCCCGTAAGAAATCGACAAACAGTAACACAAACTCAATCACTCCGTCACACATACACACACACAGTAAGCATAGGTGACATGGTGCAAGAGTGCGAGACACACCTAGATCTGTCTGCAGCCTACTTACGGGGACAGGACTGCCAGATCGACACTGCGCTTTCGGCAGCGCTTCCTCGCGCAGACACTGGAAACACGCTGTGCAGATCAACCTGTAGGACATCTCCTTTGGTATCTTCTTTATCTATTTTTCTGGAGCTACGAAAATTATTATTTCGGTGTTCAGTCAAATGTTAAAGTTTCTATCACACACATACACACGCACAGACAGACAAAAGTTAGCATCGCATAGGCTACACTTACGTGAGCCAAAAAAGACCTATGAAGAAGGATACTCCCCGCCTGTAAAAAAAATAAAAAATAAAAAAAAGGGGGGAAAAAGGCAAATAAGAAGGGTAGCAGCAACCTGCAATGCAACTGAGGTCTTGCAGATTTATAAGGACACGGATCAATGAAATCGATTTCAGAAAATCGGATTGGCTAAGCTCGTGATCCTTGTGATCGAATTAATGGAATCGAACTGCCGGGGGGGGGGGGGGGTTGTTGTTGTGTAGAATTCATGACATTTTTCTCTTCCAGACCTGATTAGATCCTTCGTTTGCTTTTGCTTGAGGTCAACAGACTTAAAAGCACAGTCCTCTCATGCTTGTACATGGCATTACACCAACCCACTGCTTGCACAAATACCAACAATCATCAGCCGGAGTTCTCTCAGTGCAGAGTCGGGTTTATTGAGAAATTATTTTCTTAACGGTCACAGGTGGTAAACTGTGAAATTAATTCATCAAACTAAACCTCACTATATGTGACCCTCCACCACGAAATGAGTCGCATGTCACCTCGCGCGGTTCTGCGCTAGGCTTAAAGGTGGTCGTCTACATTTTTGCTTTTTTTTCAATAATCTTATGGTTAGATTTCGCTAAAAAGTTATGTCAGATGATAAATGAACCATGGGGAAAAAAGTTATAGAAAAAAAATATATGTAAAAAAAGATTTTATTTTTGGGTAGCGTGACTCACGCTTCCACTATTTTTTTTTTCTGTTTGCTGAGAACATGTGCTTTGCCTAAAAATACTGACCAATCAAATTCATGTCACTATGCTTATAGCCATGCCCAAACAAGTGCAGCAACAGTTTAACACTGGAGCGCTGTCCACGCTTTTTTTTAAACGCACGAAATGCACGGGATTTGAGACGAGTTTTGCGCTTGGCATTTTCCAAATAAGCATATCCTACTATGAGTACTACGCTGGAATACTACAATGAATTTTCAAACTGCTACACTGGCTTCGTCTTTCCTGATCGAAAGGGGGTGTATTGTTGATAATTGTAGATAATAGACTCTGCATTTTAATGGTCAAATGGCGATTTCGGTATAAACATGGAGACAAGGACCTTTAATATAAGTCCGGGTAGTGTCTGGTAACAGTGTGAGGGTCACCTATAGTCACAGGCTTATAACTCAAACAGTTTTCGCTCTTTTCTAAAACGGTTTTGACCACTGGATAGAGCATATAACACTCTTTAGGAAAATGTAAAAATATGAAAATCATGCAAAGGTGACATGCGACTCATTCTGTGGTGGAGGGTCACATATACACATTAAGCCGTCAGGGTGTGGAGTTTTAGTATGTATCCAAGCAGAGGGATGTCTTTATCCCATGTAAAACCCCGGTCAGATCTGAGATAGTGAGCCCAACTGTGACTGTGGCTTTAAAGGAATTATTCGTGACATGGAAATGTAGTTTGATTTGTACAAGATGCTCGTTGGAAGTACGACAGCTATTGCAGATTGGAGATACCTAATTCCTCGCGCTTTAAACTACTTGAAAAAATCACCGACCTCGAAAGGCAATTACTAGCATGAAGAACATGTTTTCACTAAAAAATCAACATTGAACAAAATCAAAAGTCTGGCTTTTTTCTTTGCAGAGTGTGTGTGGGGTTTTTGGTTTTTTTGTTTTTTTGTTTTTTTGTACACATAAAGATAGATGAACATTTTAGTGTGTCAGTTTACAGAAGATTAGTTCTCGTTGTTGTTGTTGTTGTTGTTGTTGTTGTTGTTGTTGTTGTTGTTGTTGTTGTTGTCTTCTGTGTTCTTTTGTTTTGAGCTCGGGTTATTTGGGGTATTGCAGAAAAATGGCTCCGTAGGCTTTATTGACCAAATAATACGTTGAAAACAACGAGCTTGCAATAATCTGGACCTGCAGTCATATTTACGAATATCCGATCCCCTGTGTTCCTCCAACATCACACGTGAATAGGGTCTGTGTCGCGTGGTTCTAGCCCCCCCCCCCCCCCCCCCCCTTTTTTTTTTTTTTTGCAACGGCCACGACCCCAACACCACCAACCCCCCTCCAGACTTACCATCCCCCAATCCCACTCCCCACTCCCCACTCTATGCCCTTCCGCCCCTCGTCCCCTTTTCAGATATTTTAAAGACACAATAACCCTGTTCTAGGTAAGTAAAACATCACACAGAAACTGACGTAAATTTGAAATACAAAATTTCATGTGAATTTGAAAATGAGACGGTCAGGAAACGGCATTACCTAGCTTTTTAATCGTGCTTGATGTAATAACAATTCAACTAAAATAATGCGAAACTATCATAAACTCTTTATCGATCTGTGTGTGTGCGCGCGCGAGCGTGTGTTTGTGTGTGTGTGTGTGTGTGTGTGTGTGTGTGTGTGCTTGCGTGCGTGTGTGTGTGCGTGCTTGCGTGCGTGCGTGCGTGTGTGTGTGCGTGCTTGCGTGCGTGCGTGTGTGTGCACGCAAATGTTTACGTTCGCTTATCCATTTAATTAGGTTTAATTCAACTCGAAGATGCCAATGGTAGAAGTATCTTTAACAGAAAGCTTGTGATTGGCTGCAAAACGTGGCGTCATCAATAATGAATCTGTTGCCCAGACCGTGGCAGACGGCACTTTGCTGAACGCCTGACGGTAATTCTTTGCAGTTCGTCTTTCTATCAGCAAACGCTTTCAGGTTTCCAGCATGGACTGTTTGCGCGCCGATTTCTCTCCGCACATGTTTTCAGGAACGGCGTTATTTTGGTTTAGTGTGATTGGGTTACTCTCTACACTTTCTGGTAAGTTCTTCTATAATGCACACTCCCCTGCGGTGTAATACAACGACTATAATTATTATACACCTGTTCTGATATGGTGAAAACCAATTACCACATTTTGATATAATTGAGTTTCGTGGATCTTAATAAACTTGTAGGGGTATGAATCCAAAATCAAATAGACTAGCAACGTTCCAAAATTGAGAATAATGTAGCTGGAAAGGCCGGATGATATTTTGATGCAATATTGACAGTGTTTAACATCCCAAAGCATGCTGCTTTAGATATTATAGGCCCCTATCCCTTGCCAAGATAACCAACAAATATTCAATCCTCCTGCTAAAGGTTCAAGGGGTTACCGGCTTTTTGTAATTGAAGGTTAAACTAAATGACTATTTAGATAACAATGATGATACTACTGGCATATAAGTAATCTCCTGTATATTCACGTGTATGGTAAATTGCTATCCATTGCTTCTTAAATGGCAAAGAGGAAAATAATATAAATAAATACTCCTTTGTTTTAAGTATTATATTGTTGTGTGTTATACGCCTACAGATTATTGCGATTCATAGGTCACGCTTTATAGAACCTATATATATTATACGTACACCTCCTGAAAAAATAAAACAGTGTCTGCGTTTTTATAACTCCTCGCCAAACTGTGTTACGTGATGTTTGCTCCAGGATTGAGGCACTATGCCTTCCATAAAACACCGCTTCAAGTTTTGCGGCGTTTGAGTAATATACATTTTCTTTCGCAATGGGTGGGGGGCGTGGGGTGGGAGGGGGTGGTTCTGTACTGGATGTGTGTCAAGCTTCTCCAGTTTTAAAGCACGTCTCCCAAATAAAGGGTACGCCATTTAAATTTAAATACATGTAACTAGATATACCTTATATACGTTTTTAAGTTGTACACGTCAGTATCTTAACTCGTATTGTTGTTTTTGCTTATTTGTTTGTTGAGAGATTTAAATAATGCTTTATTGAACAATCCGTTTTCAAAATACCAAATCACATTTTGGAATTAGCAGCAAGTTATGAACAGCGGTTATCCTTAAACACACAATTAACTGATACTAATTTCGTGCGGCGAGACTAATCATTAAGTACAATATCTGAATGAAATGATGACAATGTCAATGACAATTCTTTATTTAACGAGGGTGATAGAGTAAACAAAGATCTGCTTTTTGACATCTGGCCCTCGCCCTGAAGAAGGACTAATTAATAATATTAAAACAATGATTACTGAAATAGCACATGGGACAACATTTGGAAAACGGGACGTAACGTGTAAGAATGTCAGACTGTTTACAGTTTTAGCTTTCAGGACTTTAAACGGTCATTTATACGCCGACGGGCGCTGTGGCGGGGTGATAATTAAGACGTCGGCCTCTTTATCGGAAGGTCGAGGGTTCGAATCCCGGCCGCGGCCGCCTGGTGGGTTAAGTGTGGAGATTTTTCCGATCTCCCAGGTCAACTTATGTGCAGACCTGCTAGTGGCTTATCGCCCTTCAGTCGTGTGTACACGCAAGCACAAGACCAAGTGCGCACGGAAAAGATCCTGTTATCCATGCATGTCAGAGTTCGGTGGGTTATAGAAACACGAAAATACCCAGCATGCTTCCTCCAAAAGCGGCGTATGGCTGCCTAAATGGCGGGGTAAAAACGGTCATACACGTAAAATTCCACTCGTGCAAAAAACACGACTGTACGTGGGAGTTTCAACCCACGAACGCAGAAGAAGAAGAAGAAGAAGAAGGACTTGCAAAACTACAAGAACTGGGCAGATTGCGTTGCATACTTTGTATTAACGCGTATTTCTCCAAATGAATCCTGTAACTTACACATTGAAATCCCCGAAACCTGGGAGTTCAGCATCAGAAGATTTAAATTTATGAGAAAGATAAAACCAATCCGTTTGTTGTTGTTTTTTATTTGTGTGTGTGTGTGTGTGTGTGTGTGTGTGTGTGTGTGTGTGTGTGTGTGTACACGTGTGTGTGTGTGTGTGTGTGTATGTGTGTGTGTGTGTTAGAGCAAATACTCTTTCATGCATGACGTTTTATTTTGATAGCCTCGACATGGATGGAACACACCGGAAGTTGCTATATGTTGCATGAGACCAACACGCAGAAACAAAAAGCGGACGTGATGTGCGCAGCGGTAGAGGGAGCTGTCACGGAAATGGAGTCGCCTGGAGAATACATCGTTGTAAACGAAGTGCTGCAGGGCTTTTCAGACGAGGCATGGGTTGGGCTACAAAAGGTAAAGTTATCTGGTATGTATCTTCTTCTTCTTCTTCTTCTTCTTCTTCTTCTTCTTCTTCTGCGTTCATGGGCTGAAACTCGCACGTTCACAGTTTTTTTAACGAATGGGTTTTTACGTGTATTACCGTTTTTACCCCGCCATTTAGGCAGCCATACACTGCTTTCAGGGAGAGCATACTTGGTATTTTCGTGTTTCTATAACCCACAGAACTGTGACATGGATTACAGGATCTTTTCCGTGCGCACTTAAAGTGGTATGTGTCTGATTATCCAGACAAAAGCTAATTGTTATCATGTTTACTCTAAAACTGTTCTCACAAAGAAAACAAAATCGTTCATATGTTCGCATGCTTTGCGGAGACCACTGGGACCCGTCTCGGTCTTCGAGTTCCGACTAGCAAGGTCTTACTAGTCTCGGTGATGACGGATCCCGGGTTTTTAGTGTTGCTTCACGCGACTCCATTTTCTTTTGATTAGATGCATTTAATATTTTTTGTTTGCTTGTGTTTTGTGTTGCCAGACAACTTTACATGGAGCAATGCAGGTACACAGCCTGACGCTGAAATGTGGAAGGCAGATGAGCCGAACTTAACGGGTACCTGTGCGCGACTGGTCAGGTACTTCGACACGTCCAGCTCGGCCACTGGGGTTGTTGACCTGGGACTCTTACAACTGGCTGACCACCCATGTACCAATCAGTATCGGCCGTTCTGTGAAAAACCTGCTTGTGAGTTAGTTTTTGGCTGGGGTCAACTGTGTGTAATGGGTTCGTGTTTTGGGGGTCCTGCGTTCTTCTCTATTTGTCTTTGCCGTGTATTATTTATGTCGATGACGTTTGTCTTTTTGTTGTGTTTGTGTGTGTCCTTTTGCTGTTGCGTTTAAAAAAAAGAGTTGTTGATGTTGTTGTTGTTGTTGTTGTTGTTGTTGTTGTTGTTGTTGTTGTTGCTGTTGCTGTTGTTGTTCTTGTTCTTGTTTGATCGTTGCTTGCATGTGTACATCGGTCTATGTGTATGTCTGTCTGAATATCTGTCCCTCTGTCTTTCTGAAAATATGTCTGCCTTTCTCTCTGTCTGAGTACCTGAGTACCTGAGTGTGTGTGTGTGTGTGTGTGTGTGTGTGTGTGTGTGTGTGTGTGTGTGTGTGTGTGTGTGTGAGTGAGTGTGTGCGTGTGTGTGAATGAGTGTGTGAGTGTGTGTGAGTGTGTGTGTGTATGTGTGAGTGTGTGTGTGTGTGTGTGAGTGTGTGTGTGTGTGTGTATGTGTGTGTATGTGTGTGTGTGTGTGAAAGAGAGAGAGAGAGTGTGTGTGTGTGTGTGTGTGTGCGTGCGTACGTGTGTGCGTGCGTGTGTGTCTGTGCGCGTGCGTGTGTGTCTGTGTGCGTGCGTGCGTGTGTGTGAGTGAGTGAGTGTGTGTGTGTGTGTGAATGAGTGTGTGTGTGTGTGTGTGTGTTTGTTTCTGTCCGTTTACAATCAAAAACCATTTCTCTGGTTATTATTCATAATTGTCTCATATTCCTTCCTCTTGTTGTTCGTTGCTGCCTTTTAGTTTCTGTCCCCCCTTCAACCCCAAGCCCGTGCGTTGGTTGATATATATATATATATATATATACAGCATGACTTCCCTTCTTTGTCTCTGTTAATCTAGGGAGAAAATATCCAGCGATATTTCTCCGTAGGCCTAGAGTTCGGCCATGACCTAGGCAAAATAACTTGCGCAGCCGTAGAAACAAGAAAATGGAAATCTTTTATGAAATGATTGGGAGCCACGCAAATTTGACCTCTTGATTCCGACCATGAACCCGCTGTTGATAATCTGGAAGGTCGTACCAGAAATGCAGATCTATCTCTGGCCGATTCATAGATTCAACCTACAAACTGCGACCTCATCTGTGATCAGATGGCCAAGCAATGCGTGAAATCTTTTATTCTAAAGCCTTATGGCTCGTTTCGACAAGCATTAAACGGATGAAATTAACCACATGCAGTTTATTCTTCAGAAAAATGCACACAAAAATGGGTTGGGTTCGGTGATTTATACATAAACGTCTTCCTCACGATAGATTCGCTGATTTGTCTTATGAAGCCGTCATCAACACGAACACAATGATTGCAGAAGCAAACTCTGTACCTACACGACCGAGACACAAGACTGATTATTTCACAGCTGCAATGTGATTAGAGAACAAAGACGTTTTGGGTAAGCTTACTCACGTCAGGTCTTCACTGACAAGCTAGGAACAGACGGAAAATTCTGAACAAAAGTAAATGACGTCAAAGTCTCTTTCGCTTTGTGTGTAACTTTGTCATGACGTCTTTTTGTGACGACAGTATACGCGACAATGTTTTCGCTTCCGGTGTCATTTTAGACTGAAAAGCAACTCAAAAAGAGGAGCTAAGCCTGTGCCTTGAAACACTCTTTTGGATTGCCGTTTCAATGTTAACCAAAAAGTTAAAGAAAAAAAACAAGGTTCAGTTGCGAACTGACAGCGGATTGAGCATTTATTCCTGTTGATGAAGGTACGATTGAAGCTTTATTCTCTCCGTCAACCAACAAGACTAGATTTGTACTTGTAGCAGACGAAAAACAAAGTGTGCGTTTTATTGTCGTTATAAGTTATCTGTACGTTGTGAAGACATTTCAAAACAAAATTTAGCTTTGATGCGTCACGGGATATAAGCTTATACGTTTTCATCCATGGAATTGTTTTTTTCGTCTCGGCAGGGTGAATGAATTCATGATGTCTTTTCCGGAACTGGACAAAACTGGCCTTGCCAAGACTGAAACAAAATATAGTTCTACAACTTCAAGGCTTGGGTTGATTGCCCATGGTGAATTTCCAATGATTTGTTTCCACATCCCATGACAAATTCTCTTTACTTTGGTCATGCCATATATACGTTACAGCTCCGTCCATCCATGGTATCGCGTGATATTTTGTCTCGACGAGGTGAAAGACTATAATGACGTCACTCTCGGCAGAGCCTCGAGTGACGTCATCATATTCATTGACCCAGTCTCGACAAAATATCAGGCGATACCATGGATGGACGGAGCTGTAACTTATACATACATAATGGTTTCTCACATTTGAAGGAAGGTTTCAAGTCAATAGAATCAATACATAGATAAACACAGAAAGAAAGTAATCAAGAAGAACAAATAAAAACCAGGGGCGGATCAGTTTGTAAGGGGGGGGGGGGGTGCACTTCGAATGCAAAAAAAAGTCTAAATCTAGGGCGCGCGACGCACCCGAGACTGCCAGTGGGGTCCGGGGGCATGCCTACCCGGAAACATCTTTGTCCGCAGAAGTAAAATGGTGCTATCTGGTGCCATCTTTTTACATTTAGTCAAGTTTTGACTAAATGTTTTAACATAGAGGGGGAATCGAGACGAGGGTCGTGGTGTATGTGTGTGTGTGTGTGTGTGTGTGTGTGTGTGTGTGTGTGTGTGTGTGTGTGTGTGTGTGTGTGTGTGTGTGTGTGTGTGTGTGTGTGTGTAGAGCGATTCAGAGTAAACTACTGGACCGATCTTTGTGAAATTTTACATGAGAGTTTCTGGGTATGATATCCTCAGATATTTTTTTTTCATATTTTGGATAAATCTCTTTGATAACGTCATATCCGGCTTTTTGTAAAAGTTGAGGTGGCACTGTCGCACCCTCATTTTTCAATAAAATTGATTGAAATTTTGGCAAAGCAATCTTCGATGAAGGCCGGACTTTGGTATTGCATTTCAGCTTGGAGGCTTAAAAAATAATTAATGACTTCGGTCATTAAAAATCTGAAAATTGTAATTAAATTTTTTTTTATAAAACGATTCAACTTTACGTTCACCTTATTCTTCATTATTTTCTTATTCCAAAAACATATAAATATGTTATATTCGGATTACAAACAAGCTCTGAAAATTAAAAATATAAAAATTATGATTAAAATAAAATTTCCGAAATCGATTTAAAAACAATTTCGTCTTATTCCTTGTAGGTTCCTGATTCCAAAAACATATAGATATGATATGTTTGGATTAAAAACACGCTCAGAAAGTTAAAACGAAGAGAGGTACAGAAAAACGTGCTATGCAGCACAGCGCAACCACTACCGCGCTAAACAGGCTCGTCAATTTCACTGCCTTTTGCTCGAGCGGCGGACTACGGTCATTGTGAAAAAATGCAGTGCGTTCAGTTTCATTCTGTGAGTTCCACAGTTTGACTAAACGTAGTAATTTCGCCTTACGCGACTTGTTTCTTTCTTCTTTTATTTATAGCTGGAGGGGGCTGAACGTGCACCCTGTGCACCCACTCCTGGATCCACCCCAGGTAACATCTGACTCTTTTTACATTTAGTCAAGTTTTTTTGCTCTTGTTTCAGCGCCAGCCGTTTCCCACAGCGAGAAGTTGTCAACTCTGCCAGAGAAACTCTGTCCCGTCAGCAGCCAGGTCACTTCCGGTGTGCTGGAATGCGCACAACTTTGCGCACGGCAGCTCTCTTCCTGTTACGTGTACTCTTACCGGCAGGCCAGTAGAGCCTGCACATTCCATCGCCTTTCATCGAACTGTGTGAAGAACAGCTCCGAGCCCGGAGTGGCGCACTACCGGATTACTCGAGACTGCACTTAGCGTCTGATTTTTATATTTAGTCAAGTTTTGACTAAATATTTTAACATCGAGGGGGAATCGAAACGAGGGTCGTGGTGTATGTGCGTGTGACTGTGTGTGTGTGTGTGTGTGTGTGTGTGTGTGTGTGTCTGTGTGTGTGTGTGTGTGTAGAGCGATTCAGACTAAACTACTGGACCGATCTTTATGAAATTTGACATGAGAGTTCCTGGGTATGAAATCCCCGAACGTTTTTTTCATTTTTTTGATAAATGTCTTTGATGACGTCATATCCGGCTTTTCGTGAAAGTTGAGGCGGCACTGTCACGCCCTCATTTTTCAACCAAATTGGTTCAAATTTTGGTCAAGTACTCTTCGACGAAGCCCGGGGTTCGGTATTGCATTTCAGCTTGGTGGCTTAAAAATTAATTAATGACTTTGGTCATTAAAAATCGGAAAATTGTAAAAAAAAATAAAAATTTATAAAACGATCCAAATTTACGTTTATCTTGTTCTCCATCATTTGCTGATTCCAAAAACATATAAATATGTTATATTTGGATTAACAACAAGCTCTGAAAATTAAATATATAAAAATTATTATCAAATTTTTTTTTTCGAAATCAATTTAAAAACACTTTCATCTTATTCCTTGTCGGTTCCTGATTCCAAAAATATATAGATATGATATGTTTGGATTAAAAACACGCTCAGAAAGTTAAAACGAAGAGAGGTACAGAAAAGCGTGCTATGCAGCAAAGCGTAACCACTACCCCGCTCTTGTCAATTTCACTGCCTATGCCGTGAGCGGTGGACCACGAGTATACGGTCTTGCTGCGTTGCATTGCGTTCAGTTTCATTATCTGTGAGTTCGACAGCTACTTGACTAAATATTGTATTTTCGCCTTACGCGACTTGTTTTTACATTTAGTCAAGTTTTGACTAAATGTTTTAACGTAGAGGGGGGAATCGAGACGAGGGTGTGGTGTATGTGTGTGTGTCTGTGCGTGTGTGTGTGTGTGTGTGTGTGTGTGTGTAGAGCGATTCGGACTAAACTACTGGACCGATCTTTATGAAATTTGACATGAGAGTTCCTGGGTATGATATCCCCGAACGTTTTTTTCTTTTTTTTGATAAATGTCTTTGATGACGTCATATCCGGCTTTTCGTGAAAGTTGAGGCGGCACTGTCACGCTCTCATTTTTCAACCAAATTGGTTGAAATTTTGGTCAGGTAGTCTTCGACGAAGCCCGGACTTCGGTATTGCATTTCAGCTTGGTGGCTTAAAAATTAATTAATGACTTTGACTAAATATTTTAACATCGAGGGGGAATCGAAACGAGGGTCGTGGTGTATGTGCGTGCGTGTGTGTTTGTGTGTGTGTGTGTGTGTGTGTAGAGCGATTCAGACTAAACTACTGGACCGATCTTTATGAAATTTGACATGAGAGTTTCTGGGTATGAAATCCCCGAACGTTTTTTTCATTTTTTTGATAAATGTCTTTGATGACGTCATATCCGGCTTTTCGTGAAAGTTGAGGCGGCACTGTCACGCCCTCATTTTTCAACCAAATTGGTTGAAATTTTGGTCAAGTACTCTTCGACGAAGCCCGGGGTACGGTATTGCATTTCAGCTTGGTGGCTTAAAAATTAATTAATGACTTTGGTCATTAAAAATCTGAAAATTGTAAAAAAAAAATAAAAATTTATAAAACGATCCAAATTTACGTTTATCTTATTCTCCATCATTTGCTGATTCCAAAAACATATAAATATGTTATATTTGGATTAAAAACAAGCTCTGAAAATTAAATATATAAAAATTATTATCAAAAATTTTTTTTCGAAATCAATTTAAAAACACTTTCATCTTATTCCTTGTCGGTTCCTGATTCCAAAAATATATAGATATGATATGTTTGGATTAAAAACACGCTGATAAAGTTAAAACGAAGAGAGGTACAGAAAAGCGTGCTATCCTTCTCAGCGCAACTACTACCCCGCTCTTCTTGTCAATGTCTTTGCCTGTGCATCGAGCGGTGGACTGACGATGCTACGAGTATACGCTCTTGCTGTAAACATGCAGTGATTTCAGTTTCATTCTGTTAGTTCGACAGCTTGACTAAATGTTGTAATTTCGCCTTACGCGACTTGTTTTCAATTTTTATTAATTTTCATTACTTTATTGTCCCATCGCTGGGAAATTCGGGTCGCTTCCTCTTAGTGGAAAGCTAACGGCGGCGTGACTCTAGTCTTGTTTGTGTTGAATGGTTCTTGTAGTTTGAAACGACTACACTGAGACAAACTGTCGTGGGATCTTGGCTTTTGTCTGTGACTTTTCTCCCGAGACCGCGCCAACATTTGACACATTGTCGTCGGATCTTGGCTTATGTTTGTCAGTTGGAGTAGGCTGCTATACGTTATTTGTATTTTTGACCAAAATATGACACAGATCGAGACAGCCAGTTCTCCTCCGAGACCGCGCCGACATTTATGTATCGATCGATTTTGGTAAGCATTCCTTTTCTTTATTAAAATTGAACGCACACAAACATGTCCGCTGTGTGTTTTTTGTCGGACTCTGACATCACATAATATTATGGCTCAAACAAGGAAAATCCCATGTTGAATCAATCAATCAATCAATCAATATGAGGCTTATATCGCGCGTATTCCGTGGGTACAGTTCTAAGCGTAGGGATTTTTTTTAATTCTTTTTTTATGCAATTTATATCGCGCACATATTCAAGGCGCAGGAATTGATTTATGCCGTGTGAGATGGATTTTTTTTTTACACAATACATCACGCATTCACATCGGCCAGCAGATCGCAGCCATTTCGGCGCATATCCTACTTTTCACGGCCTATTATTCCAAGTCACACGGGTATTTTGATGGACATTTTTATCTATGCCTATACAATTTTGCCAGGAAAGACCCTTTTGTCAATCGTGGGATCTTTAACGTGCACACCCCAATGTAGTGTACACGAAGGGACCTCGGTTTTTCGTCTCATCCGAAAGACTTGTCTGGCACTTGAACCCACCACCTAGGTTAGGAAAAGGGGGAGAAAATTGCTAACGCCCTGACCCAGGGTCGAACTCGCAACCTCTCGCTTCCGAGCGCAAGTGCGTTACCACTCGGCCACCCAGTTACCACTCGGCCACCCAGTCCTTTCGATCCATATTGAGATAAACAGTCTATGACATTAGGTTAGAGGAAAATACATTGAATCAAATTAGCATGTGGCGTAGGCCTATGTCTTTCAGTTAGAGAAAAGTCCATGTACATGTACACCTGGCCAACCTGGCATGCGATCGACGCCTATTAATATGCCTGCCACGAAGAGACTACACTGCCATATTTTTGCTAATAAATCTTCTCATTGTTTTTCCTCTGTCGCAAAAAACATTACCCCCAAATCGCGTGAAAGTTTGTCGCGATGTACTGGAGTAGACAAGATCGAGACAAAAGTTTCACGCGATTTGGGGTAAGGTCAAATAAAAATATATGTTGGTTTAGGGTAACCCGACCGACCCTATTTCTTCCCGCCAAACCTAAAACATTTTTTTCATTTCTCAAATTTATTTTCTTAACTTTTGGCACATTTTGCGAACCATACCGAAACTAAGGGAAGTGTAACTTCCTTTTAACTCGACTAAATTTTAAAAAATAAATAAAAAATTTAAAAAAATTAAAAAGCCGACCTACCGACCCTATCTTTTTTTGGTCACGTTACCCTAAACCAACATATATTTTTGTTTGGCCAAATGTCTTTGTGACGTGACAGAGGATATACACACACACACACACACACACACACACACACACACACACACACACACACACACACACACACACACACACACACACACACACACGATCTAATGAAGATCTATTGGTTAGAATAGACACACACTGAGATAACATGTCGTGTTGTTCTGTAATGCACCGTCTTAAATTTGTTCATGGGTTGAAACTCCCTCCGAGTTAACCTATATCCCGTCATTTCGGCAGCCATACGCCGCTTTCGGGGGAAGCATGCTGGGTATTTTCGTGTTTCTGTAACCTACCGAACACTCTGACATGGATAACCTGATCGTTGCCTCATACGGTATTGGATAGTATTACTTGAGATGAGACGTATCCCACAAACCCTCAGAGACAAATAAACCCGGTAGACCATTAGACCTTTCACGCCGATGAGTCCCTTTTTACATTTAGTCAAGTTTTGACTAAATGTTTTAACGTAGATGGGGAATCGAGACGAGGGTCGTGGTGTATGTGTGTGTGTGTGTGTGTGTGTGTGTGTGTGTGTGTGCGTGCGTGTAGAGCGATTCAGACCAAACTATTGGACCGATCTTTATGAAATTTGACATGAAAGTTCCTGGGTATGATATCCTCAGACGTTTTTTTCATTTTTTTTTTATAAATGTCTTTGATGACGTCATATCCGGCTTTTCGTGAACGTTAAGGCGGCACTAAAAACACGCTCAGAAAGTTAAAACGAAGAGAGGTACAGAAAAGCGTGCTATCCTTCTCAGCGCAACCAGAGACTATAGAGTATACTACCCCGCTCTTCTTGTCAATTTCACTGCCTTTGCCGTGAGCGGTGGACTGACGATGCTACGAGTATACGGTCTTGCTGCGTTGCATTGCGTTCAGTTTCTTTCTGTGAGTTCGACAGCTACTGGACTAAATGTTGTATTTTCGCCTTACGCGACTTGTTAATTCTTCTTGTGCTGCCCCAGGTTTGTTCTTTTCTTTTTCCATACGGATTATGTTTGTGTTTTTTTCAAGGACTTCTATAGACGTTCTGAGAAGATAACTGAGACGGTTCTTATTTATTTCCCGGTCGTGGTTTCTGATCATGAGTCGTTATGTGATATGACAGAAGAAATGAACAGTTCAATAAAGTGAAAATCTAATGTTTTGTTCATGTTTGTCAGTCAGGACGTGGGGTTGGGTTAAGGCGGCGACACATTTTGAGAAATATATAAGGTAACACCCTAATTTCTTTTGTGCTTTGGATACTGTATATAGTGATCTTACATGTGCTCAAATGTGACCCTCCACCACGGAATGAGTCGCATGTCACCTTTGCATGATTTTCATATTTTTACATTCTCATAAAGAGTTTTTTATGCTCTATCCAGTGGTGAAAACCGTTTTAGAAAAGAGCGAAAACTGTTTGAGTTATAAGCCTGTGACTAAGGTGACCCTCACGCTGTTACCAGACACTCCCCGGACTTATATTGAGCCTTGCGCAGAACCGCGCGATGTGACATGCGACTCATTTCGTGGTGGAGGGTCACAAATTTGGTAATGATTTCACGCGGTGTAATTGTATTAGCCTAAACGTTTTTGCCACTAAATGTATGATGATTTATTTTTTTTTTTTTATCTTGTACGGCTTCGACAATCGTTGAATACATTCCACGCACATTGTGTTAGTAACATATTAAAATATACTGATATTTTCTATCCATTTGTCTACACAATAAAATGCATAATTTATCGCATGGAAGGCCAAACATGAAAGGACGATCACGTTCAAAATCCCAGTGTTTTCCGCAAAATCGTATTTGACCATCCGCAGATAAAAATTTGAGTTAATAAGGCAACTACCTTTTTTCTTTCTACAGATGTATACATATTGCTCAGAGGAACCTGTGCACAAAATGTGTAATGAATCTCACGGGGATTTCAATACACTAGAATCTCTCTGTGTGTATGTGTGCGTGTGTGTGCGAGTGTGTGCGTGTGAGTAGATGTGTGTGTGTGCGTGTGTGTGTGTGTGTGCGTACGTGTGTGTGTGTGTCGGGGTGCGTGCTCGCACACGTGCGTTCTTGCATGTGTGTGTGTGTGTGTCTGTGTGTGTGTGTGGGGGGGTGGGTGCGTGCTCGCACACGTGCGTTCTTGCATGTGTGTGTGTGTGTGTGTCTGTGTGTGTGTGTGTGTGTGTGTGTGTGGGTGGGTGCGTGCTCGCACACGTGCGTTCTTGCATGTGTGTGTGTGTGTGTGTGTGTGTGCGATAGTATGTATGTGTACGTGTGTGTGCGAGTGTGTTTGTGTGTGTGTGTGTGTGCGTAAGTGTGTGTGGAGGGTGTAGAATGTGTGTGTGAAGGGGAGCCTATCAGGGCACTTTCCCCCTGGATTTTTCCCCCCTGACTTTATCCCCCCGAATTCTTCCACCCGGATTATTTCCCCCCGTGACTTTTTCCCCCTGGGACTCTTTCCACCCGTGACTTTTCCCCCCTCGGACTATTTCCCCCGTGACTCTTTCCCCCTGTGAATTTTTAGCAATGTTTTTTACAACTGATTACATGGAGGACGAAGAGTTCTCTATATCTGTCCGCAAGTTGGCTGCCCTCGCATTTGTACCTACACCAGAACTTTCAGTGTGTTATGACCATCTTCAAGAAACCATCGCAGATGACCGATTTCAACAAGTGGCAGATTATCTCGAAGACACGTACATAGGTCGGCGGGTAGGAAGAAACGCAAGGAGACGAAACCCGCTGTTCCCATCTGAAATGTGGAACCAGTACGAAAGAACTGATGACGATATGCCAAGGACAAATAACCACTGTGAGGGATGGCACAGAAGATTCCAGTCAAACTTTGGAGCGCATCACCCCAACTTCTGAAAGTTCCTGGAAGTTCTCAGAAGAGAGGAAGCAGCTGGCCGAGCAGAGATTGCTCAACACATTGCTGGTCATCCTCCACCGCCCAAAAGAAGGAAATACAAAGACTCTAACGAGCGCATTTTGCGGCTCGTTCGGTCATATGCCAACAGAAACCTTGACACATACCTACTCGGAATTGCACACAATGTTTTCTTTTAGACGCTTCTAGATGTGAACGTAGGAGAGATTGCTCAACACGTCGCTCGTCATCCTCCGCCACACACAAGAAGGAAATACCAAGACTCTAACCAGCGCATTTCGCGGGATACAGTGTTTTCTTTTAGACTATTTTAGACTCTTTTAGATGTGTATGTATGTGAATGTACGTGTTTTAAACCAAAGCTGCTGAATTAAAAGTAGGAACCACACATGTGTAAGAATGCACATTTTATTTTATCCATTTTATCAAAAAATTAAGCATTAAGCATTAACAAAAAAATTAAAATAGAAATAATAAAATAACGGAAAGAGTCAAGGGGGGAAAGAGTCACGGGGGAAAGTGCCCCAGGGGGGAAAAGTCACGGGGGGAAAAAGTCTCAGGGGGAAAATGTCACGGGGGGAAAAAATCTGGGTGGAAGAATTCGGGGGGATAAAGTCAGGGGGGAAAAAATCCAGGGGGAAAGTGTCCTAGAATCGAAGGGGAGGGGGGGGAGGTTGATCCACATGTTTTGCTGAGCAAACGAAAACCATGTTGCAGGTCGGTTTATATATTACAAATATGACACTGATCCTTCAAGATTAAATTGTCACTCTCATTGAGGGAAATGATTCATATTAACAGCGAGGCGTCAAGTTTTGTTTATACATACAAATCAGTCGATCTTTAAACTGGGAAACAAAACCTTTATCGTAGCCAACCCCTTGGCACAGCCAAACAATGCCAAACCTGTTTTCAGTTAACACCTTCTTAACTTTGGAAATTCAGTTGTGGTTGCCAGATTCATGTTGCAAAAGGAGCATTTCATAGGTCTGTTTACAAATTCTGGTTTGCGGAAGTCTTGTTAACTTAAGCCAATATTTCAAACCAATGTACTGTAGCGCTACGTGTCAATAGCGCTACGTGTCATTTACATATTTATTATAAATGTTGATGGATGAATGATGATACATTGTAGACGGATGCATGTTATTGATTAAAAGCCCCACAATGATGTGCTTGGCAAAAAAAAAAAAAAAAATTTAAACAAATAAAAAATAAAATAGCGCTACGTGAAAATAGCACTACTACTAAACTGCAGACACTTCCCTTTGCCGTGTGTGCGTATGTATATATATATGACATTAGAGTTTCTTAATTTCCCTTATCAGAAGAATGAATGAACGAAAACAACTGAACTCCGGCGAAACTACCGGAATGTTCCAGAACCCAAGGGAGGTAACTCTTGCTTTGAATCCATGTAAAGAATGTGACTCTTCTTACGAGAGCATACATTATCTTTTTTATTGGGTGTTGAGAGTTGAAGTTCTGGTTCTGCTGCTCCATAGAATTTGTCCGAAAATAACTTTGTTAGGGGTTTAAGCGGTGTGGCATAGTAAGAGCCCCTTTTAGTGACCAAAGCTTTTTTCTCCAGCAATTCGCTTGCTACTGACCAGCCCGCATTGCGACGATCAACATTGTCTGATGTGTATCAGAGACTTGTACTTTACAGTCTATGTTATGCAGTTTGCGCTCGCTATGATACCCTTATCTTTCGCAAATATGCACATCACAGCAACGAATCTCCGCCGATTGCTTGCCGATCACTGGCATCTGATCATCAAATAAAACATATTTTTCATCGAATGTATATAAATCATCATAATATGATTGTACCTTTATTATTACATGTCTAATTTTTTCCAAATTACAAAAATATTCACCGTCCGAAATCCATTTTGTACGGGTTCTTATAATCATTCCGTCAATTTTCTTTTGTCGAATTGCAATTAATTCTTTTCCAAAATAAACAAAATATTTTCACTAAAAGTTGTCTCTGAATGTTTAATTTCGTCCACCAATTTACTTTCCGGCTGTACACTTTCTTTCTTTTTAAAGGATGCTTATGTCATTTTGTTAACAACATCGATCCGTGCAAATGGAAACAAATATGAAACGTTTGTTCAGCCACACACCACTACATTTTAAGTTGTTGTTAATTGGTCTGTGATTATATAGCCTGCTGTTTCCCAAAAGCTAATTATCAAACATTAACCAACAGCCTCCATTCTTCTCTCGTTTAGCATTGTCCTCAGATACATCAGCAAGCAAAGTGCAAAAGCAAGCAAAACACTTAGATGGTTTGTCTCTCGCTGCGTGCACATTGTTGTCAGTTACGAGCTGCCAGCTTTATCATTCGACTAACAGCGTGGCGTCCATCAGGAACATTTTCCATTTTTATGAAATATTTTAAGTGCTGTGTCACAGGTGCAGAGAGAGAGAGAGAGAGAGAGAGAGAGAGAGAGAGAGAGAGAGAGAGAGAGAGAGAGAGAGAGAGAGAGAGAGAGAGAGAACCAGACAAGACAACATCTTTTGTAGAAGGTTCGGGAAACAAGATATTTTGGTTTCGTTTGATGATGTGTTCGGACTCTCTCTGGACTCTCACACACGGACGCAACAGATAACATGGCGACACTGAACAGCAGAATGCTGGCATAGCAAACGTTATTCCTGTGTTTAGCATCTCTTCCTCTCTGCCGACCCAGCCGAAGCCGAGTGGCCACAAGCCACAACATACAAAGTTGCCTACATCTCCTGAGTTAGTGGAGCACAGCCCAAAATACGTCCACACTCTCTCGTGTCTCAAAGTTCTCTTCCACACCCTAGCATGTACATACTTTATTAAACTTTAGCTAGAGTCACAAACATCCAATCAACATCTTAGCAACCACCAAGAACCAAGACACTCTAAGCAGGTTCCGTGTTTCATTGGTTAAACTAAAGACAAGAGGAAAGGGAGGGGAAGGTGTTAAAGACTAAAACATTCGAGGCCAGCTGGCATCGTCTATCATCTACACGGATCAAATTCAAAGGAATTAACACCTACTTGAAAGCCACTGCTACCTGCCGCTAGCCGAGGAACACAGAGACAGACAGACCGCCATATGACGTAACAACACCTGCAGGCTCCCGGTGCCTGTCCCTCCATCCTCCGGGAAGCTACCCCCGGTTATGCCATACAAGTTACGCAACTGACCACGGCTACCCGTCTCTACCTAGGAGAGCGGCTTGAGTTCAAAGGCTCAAAGACTAGTCAGAACATGGACACAGACGGCTAGGCGCTTAGGATCTACCGGTGACTGGACATGTGCATCCCAAAATTTACCTTAGAACAGATAATGGCATTACACAAAATATAAAGCGATCGGCAACATGAACTACAAACACCAGACTGGACAATGACAACAACTTTACTCCACAATTGGTGACTGGTCGCCCTGTCACACTTTATTATCGAGGGTAATAGATAAGCAAGAATAATTATATGCTTTTTTACATCCAGTCCTGGCCTTAAAATAGGGTCAACAGGAACAGAAAACAATATAACCAAAAAAAGATCACAGCAAACTTAACACATTATAACTGTAAGTCTATAATTATACAGATATACAAATTTGAAAATAAATTGTCATACTACATTTTAAGTACAATTTTCAATGATAAAAAGTGTCAATTTTTAACATAACTTAATTTAGATCTGCATATCATTATATTTTGTTTAACATGCACATATATTTTAAATGAATTAATGAACCATTCAGCACATATTTAGTTGCATTATAGAGAGAGAGAAAGAGAGAGAGAGAGAGAGAGAGAGAGAGAGAGAGAGAGAGAGAGAGAGAGAGAGAGAGAGAGAGATCAAATCAAATCAAATCAAATCAAATCAAATCAAATTTTATTTTTCGAGGGTTATAAGCAATACAACGAGCTTTTTTTCAACCAGCCCTCGCCCAGAGAGGGGACTAATCTAATCACATATTTACACGGATATTCACGTAGAAAAAAAGGTAGAGAAAAACAACAACATATGAATATTTACATATTACATATTATACACAAATATATGTAACGTAGTGAAAACAATGCTGAATACACATGCATGAGTAAATGTGTTATTAAAGCTTTGAGTGATTTTGTGTGGATATAATGAACACTGATGCTTTGGACAAATGAAAATATAACTAAACGAAGTCTTCCATCACTGTGATTTTTCGTAATTTAACATTAAATACAATGAAAGGTGTTTTTTGAAAGTATTGAGACTCATTGGGACTCTCACAAATTCCGGGAGAGAATTCCACAGGACGCTACCAGAATAGGCTAAGCTTGACTTGAAGAGATCTATCCTTGGAATTGGAACGAGAGAGAGAGAGAGAGAGAGAGAGAGAGAGAGAGAGAGAGAGAGAGAGAGAGAGAGAGAGAGAGAGAGAGTCTGGAGTCTGGATGGTTCCTGTACACTATGTCTTTGTATCAGAGAGTTGTAATGTTCATTTGTACGGACGTGCTTTCCTGAAACAAATGAAGAGTTGGATTACAACGCTGCAGTGTTCTCTGCCCTGGATTGTAGCTTGCCCGTCGTAAATCAGCAGTAGATCTGCGGGTGCTGTGTTCATTTGGAAATCTACTATCAGCTTATCTGTCTTTTGCACTGCAGACACTAAGCAATAGGTACCTGCCATGTGGTCACTTTTTCCACTGCTGTCCTCAGTCATATACTTTTCATCAAGACTTGTCACATTGCTGAGTGGATCTAAATTCAGAAGTCGTCATGTGGCAGAGGCATATCTGACATAGCGTCGATCTTGTTGTAGCTTATCCTCCTTTCTGAAACAAAAGACAAAATACGATTAGTTGTGATGACTACAACCTACACAAATAAAAACAGTGTTTTGATACTGAACAGTCGGGTTATACAAGCTACTTTACCTATGCAGCATGCATGGGAATCCTACATTATGCGAAACATGTCTGAAACTGACTGCAGCAGCCTGGTTCTTAAAATAATTCTGACGGTCAACACAGTCAACACAGTCCATTTTGAGGAGCAACTGAGGTACTTTCCAGTGGTGGATTTAGGAGGGGGGCGGGGAAGGGGGCCCGGACTATAGGGAAAGAGAGAGAGATTCAAGGGGGGGGGGGGGGGGTCATGCACCCTCAATTCAGGCGCTTCCCGCCTTCAAGTTCGTGAAAAACCGAGGTCCCTTCGTGTACACTACATTGAGGTGTGCACGTTAAAGATCCCACGATTGACAAAAGGGTCTTTCCTGGCAAAATTGTATAGGCATAGATAAAAATGTCCACCGAAATACCCGTGTGACTTGGAATAATAGGCCGTGAAAAGTAGGATATGCGCCGAAATGGCTGCGATCTGCTGGCCGATGTGAATGCATGATGTATTGTGTAAAAAAAATTCCATCTCACACGGCATAAATAAATCCCTGCGCCTTGAATATGTGCGCGATATAAATTGCATAAAATAAAAAAATAAAAATAAATAAATCCCTGCGCTTAGAACTGTACCCACGGAATACGCGCGATATAAGCTTCATATTGATTGATTGATTGATCTGATGGTCTTGTTTGAATGATAACGATCAACTCAGAAGGAAGAAATCAACAGAGGAAAAAATAAACCATTAACATTAGCCGCGCTCGCATATTACATGTTCTATGCTATTCCTTCTGATGCAGGTGTCGATCGCATTTACGATCAAAAACAGGAGTTTTTGCGTCAATTACTAGGGGCATTATGCCAAAAAGCGCTGTATGTCAGCAAGGACTTGGTACAGTAGTTTGCTTTGAAACTTTCCGAATATTTTGCCTACACACTACATGTACTACGGGCAGTAGCATAGACAAATTGAACGAAATGACATAGGAATTAATGCCTTAATTTGGGTGCGTAATTAGTCGCAATAATTTGTTGCCGAAGGATATTAATAGATATGCGCGCAGCGGAATGTATGGCCTTTCTGATTCCTTATTGAAAACATTTAATAGATCCCTTGACTTTGGAGATGACAAGAAACTATCCGGCGCATTTACGTGATTTGTAAATCGCGGGGCGATTGTTTTACATTTTTACAAATCACGGGTTCACACGCTCGCATATTTTGTGTTCTATGCTATTCCTTCTGATGCAGGTGTCGATCGCATGTGCGGTCAAAAACGGGAGTTTTTGCGTTAATTACGAGGGGCATTATGCCAAAAAGCGCTGTATGTCACCAAGGACTTGGTAGTTTGCTTTGAAACTTTCCGAATATTTTGACTACATACTACATGTACTACGGGCAGTACATAGACAAATTGAACGAAATGACATAGGCATTAATGCCTTAATTTGGGTGCGTAATTTGTCGCAATAATTTGTTGGGGAAGTTTGTTTAATTCAACTGGTAAAAGTAGCACAAATGGTAAACACTATTTAGTGTGTGTTATTCATGTGTGTTATTTTTGTAAAAGAGTAAAACATTCAGTGTTCACAACAGGTTTTTAAAAATGTGTTTAAAAGTAGAACACTCCTGTTTACAGTATATACAGCAACTTATTCGGAACGATAACCTCGATAAGATCAAACGAATTATGTATTGTTTGCTTGTCATGTGGGTAATCCTTATACGTAACAAACAAACCCTGCCTTGACCCCAAGGTAGTCCACATCATATGGCCCAGAGAGGTAATAAAAGCTCGGAAAAAAAATCAGACACTCAGTGAGCTACTTCTGTTCTCCGATAGGGCCTATTTTTCCCACAGGAAAGCTAGCAGCAACATAGGTGTCACTCTTGACCAGTCCCTGTCCTTCCATCAGCATGTTGCCAATGTCTGTCGCACTTGCTTCTTTGAAATCCGCCGCATCTCCTCCATCCGTCATCTCCTCACTGAGGATGCCACTAAAACTCTGCTCTGCGCCTTTGTCCTATCCCGACTCGATTATTGCAATTCCATTCTATCTGGCTCTCCCAACTACATCATCGAAAAGCTTCAGCGTGTTCAGAATCATGCCGCCCGCCTCATCTTTCGTTCTTCCAAGCATGACCACATCACCCCTCTTCTTCAAACCCTACACTGGCTGCCTGTTCAACAGAGGATTCAGTTCAAGATCTCCACACTCTGCTTCAGAAACTTTGATCTATCGTCCCCTAGCTATCTTTCTGACCTTCTTGATGTCTACTCCCCCTCTCGCTCCCTAAGATCCTCCGCAGACACCCGCCTTTTTAGGATACCATCAGCACGCACCAAAACATATGGCCAGCGCACCTTCTCCTACCAGGCCCCATCCATCTGGAACCAACTCCCGCATTCACTCAGGCACTCCACATCTATGCAATCATTCAAAACCTCACTCAAAACACACCTCTTCCCTCACTAGTCCGTTAATGACCACACATCACCCTCTCCTGCTGGTCCTTGATCTGTCTCTTTCTTTCTCCTTCTTCTTCCCTTTCCAGCTCTATTCTTCTTCTCTCAACAAACTTTATGTATCCAATACTTTATTTATTTATTTACGACTGTTTTTCCGTCTAGAATGCATGTGCCTGTAGTTGGTATGAGTGAGTGCGTCGCGTTCTCGCTGTGCGCCTGTCTGTGAGTGTATGAGTCCTTGTCGATTTGTGTTTCGTATAATGTTCACTATGTATTTTATATTTTGTAAGCGCCTAGGGCTATATTTAGATTAGGCGCACAAATGTTCATAATAATAATAATAATAATAATAGTCGCGCTACCCCAAAGTCAAGGAATATATTAGATTTTTCTCTCTCATTACTTTATTGTCCCATCCCAAGGTAGTCCACATCTTATGGCCCAGAGAGGTAATAAAAGCTCGGAAGAAAATCAGACAGTCAGCGAGCTACTTCTGTTCCCTGACATGGCCCATTGTGGCCTATTGTCAGTTTTCGCGGATAGGTGTGAATTTGTGATAGACGGACTGAATGACACTTGACTTAGGTGAAGCGACTAGAACACCAAAAGCGTTTCTGCTTCAAGACAGGCCTTTGCACTTGGGCTGTGTCTGTGACAAGCTGGAAACAGAAGTTACATCAAAGCGTGAAATGTGTTCGATGTATTTTTGATTTCTTCAACATTAATTTTGTGTAAATTGCAGTTTCGGTATAAGCGTGGTACCTCTTATATACTAATAGTGGTAATAGTAATCATACAAAAAAATTATAATAATAAAGGTTTTTATGTATCGCAAATTTTAACATGGTTCTGGGCGTTTCACAAAATAAATGTGTTAACAAAATTACAAAGCAATGTACATTATGAACATTTTAAAACAAAACCATTTTCTCCCTATAAAAAACACCAACAACTCTGGCATCAGCATTAACAGGGAAAACAAATCTAAAAATTAACAGGGAAAACACATCTAAACATTAACAGGGAAAACACATCTAAACATTAACAGGGAAAACACATCTAAACATTAACAGGGAAAACACATCTAAACATTAACAGGGAAAACACATCTAAACATTAACAGGGAAAACACATCTAAACATTAACAGGGAAAACACATCTAAACATTAACAGGGAAAACACATCTAAACATTAACAGGGAAAACACATCTAAACATTAACAGGGAAAACAAATCTAAAAATTAATAAAAGCACAATCACATACAAGATGCACATTTTAATACATTATTTATCCAGTATCTATCATAATATTGATACTGGATAAATAATGTATTAAAATGTGCATCTTGTAGGTGATTGTGCTTTTATTAATTTTTAGATTTGTTTGTTATTATGTGTTTGCGGCTGCCAGTTTTGGGCCAAACTAACGTTCACAACCTGTCTTTCACAACCTTTAAACTCATGTTTGTTTAAAAAAAAAATTTTTAATTACATTGTACTATCTCTACATCACCAATAAAGAAAATTAGTACACTACCATCTCGCTATACCGACTAATAAACGTACCAGGCGGGCGGGACGGCTCTCAGTTAGCCGAATGCAATCACGTTGTCTTCTTCCCTTGAGTGCACCCCATACACACCTCTTGACATACTCTTGAAGGCGATAAGACACCACCCGAGTAGCCAACGGCGGCTTTCTTTAATTGCGATAACAACTCGGGTAGACAGTTTCAAACTGTCGTTAAAGACAGGTCCAACCACACTTACTTTTAAGATGTTACATTATGGAGGTCAAAATGGCAAATTTTCTGTAGTTTTCGGAGGAGAAATCTATCCTTTTACTGTATTAAAAAGAAGCTTTAATTTGTTGGCACATTATTTGATTTTAGTACCAGTTCAGTGCCCCATTTGGCTTTTTGACCAATCAGGACGGATTCTAGGTG
Source organism: Littorina saxatilis (assembly GCF_037325665.1). Classification (NCBI taxonomy): domain Eukaryota; kingdom Metazoa; phylum Mollusca; class Gastropoda; order Littorinimorpha; family Littorinidae; genus Littorina; species Littorina saxatilis. The sequence continues at coordinate 83,008,825 of NC_090256.1, read as the reverse complement.
ACCCTCTAAGTGTTATAACGTTCAAGCAGGGACCCTTTTTGTTTATCAAGTCTTTTTGGAAGTTGATAATTATCACATCTCTCTGTGAATCTCAGAAGGAAACATGCTTTTCACATGTAAAACAAAACATTCTGGTGAATTTCAACAAAGCAGTACAATTTAGTTTATGTAGCTACTGGATGTAGATTAAGCTTGCACTATGTTATTGGAACATCGCAACAACAGCAAAAGCTCACCGCTGACATGCTTGACTGAGCATTAATCTCGAAAGAGCCGTTTTCAGGATTTTGTATTCGAGTTTTATTCGCTGTGAGCTGCCGGTAACAATTATGTGTAATGTGAAGCTTTCATTACTCTTAATGTCTGCTAATTTCAAAATGTGTCTGATCCATTCAGAACACAATAGGCAATGTTTATCAGTGATATCACTGTCCATCATTTATTCTTATCTCACCTTCTTCCCCGCCCCCCCCCCTCCATCTACCATCACCCCCTCCCCCTTCTTCAACAGAAATAACACAACCCATGGTAGGCTACTTTGTGTGTGTGTTAGTGTGTCCGAGAGAGGTAGACAAGAAATATCAAGCATCTCCCCTATCTTGGTAGTATTATGACATTTATTAAAATTAAACGTAACAAGAAAGCACCTACGCGGTTCATACTTCGCAAAATAAACTGAATTCTGATGTGCCGTGTGTGCGTATGTATATATATATGACATTAGAGTTTCTTAATTTCCCTTATCAGAAGAATGAATGAACGAAAACAACTGAACTCCGGCGAAACTACCGGAATGTTCCAGAACCCAAGGGAGGTAACTCTTGCTTTGAATCCATGTAAAGAATGTGACTCTTCTTACGAGAGCATACATTATCTTTTTTATTGGGTGTTGAGAGTTGAAGTTCTGGTTCTGCTGCTCCATAGAATTTGTCCGAAAATAACTTTGTTAGGGGTTTAAGCGGTGTGGCATAGTAAGAGCCCCTTTTAGTGACCAAAGCGTTTTTCTCTAGCAATTCGCTTGCTACTGACCGGCCCGCATTGCGACGATCAATTTTGTCTGATGTGTATCAGAGACTTGTACTTTACAGTCTCTGTGTCTATGTTATGCAGTGTGCGCTCGCTATGATACCCTTATCTTTCGCAAATATGCACATCAGAGCAACGAATCTCCGCCGATTCCTTGCCGATCACTGGCATCTGATCATCAAATAAAACATCTTTTTCATCGAATGTATATATAAATCATCATAATATGATTGTACTTCCTTTATTATTACATGTCTAATTTTTTTCCAAATTACAAAAATATTCACCGTCCGAAATCCATTTTGTACGGGTTCTTATTATCATTCCGTCAATTTTCTTTTGTCGAATTGTAATTAATTCTTTTCCAAAATAAACAAAATATTTTCACTAAAAGTTGTCTCTAAATGTTTCATTTCGTCCAACAATTTACTTTCCGGCTGTACACTTTTTTTTATTTTTAAAGGATGCTTTTGTCATTTTGTTGACAACATCGATCCGTGCAAATGGAAACAAATATGAAACGTTTGTTCAGTCACACACCACTACATTTTAAGTTGTTGTTAATTGGTCTGTGATTATATAGCCTGCTGTTTCCCAAAAGCTAATTATCAAACATTACCCAACAGCCTCCGTTCTTCTCTCGTTTACCATTGTCCCCAGATACATCAGCAAGCAAAGTGCAAAAGCAAGCAGAACACTTAGATGGTTTGTCTCTCGCTGCGTGCACATTGTTGTCAGTTACGAGCTGCCAGTTTTATCATTCGACTAACAGCGTGGCGTCCATCAGGAACATTTTCCATTTTTATGGAATATTTTAAGTGCTGTGTCACAGGTGCAGAGAGAGAGAGAGAGAGAGAGAGAGAGAGAGAGAGAGAGAGAGAGAGAGAGAGAGAGAGAGAGAGAGAGAGAGAGCTAGAGAGAGACAGAGACAGAAACAGAGACAGACAGACAGACAGACAGACAGACAAGACAGATAGACAGACAGACAGACAGACAATTGGACAGACAGGCATACACGCGAAATGATGAACACGCAGTGCACTGAAATACCAACAGAACAGAAAACGGAAAAAATGTGTATTAATTTGTGTACACTGTTCGAATGATGTACATATATTTGAACTGAAATAAAAAGTCAACACACTGAGTTAGGCAATGTATCTGTCAAGTTTCAAGTTTCAAGTTTTTTTTATTGGTCCATAACCCATGGGGGGCATTTTGAACAATAGATACAATCAATACAATCATGATATATGCTAATATAGTAAATAAAATAAAAAATAAAAATAAAAATAATAAAAAAAATAAAAAATTAAAAACTAAACAAGTCGCGAAAGGCGAAATTACTACATTTAGTCAAGCTGTGGAACTCACAGAATGAAACTGAACGTAGTCCGCCGCTAGTGCAAAAGGCAGTGAAAGTGACGAGCCTGTTTGGCGCGGTAGCGATTGCGCTGTGCTTCGTCATAGCACGCTTTACTGTACCTCTCTTCGTTTTAACTTTCTGAGCGTGTTTTTAATCCAAACATACCATATCTATATGTTTTTGGAATCAGGAACCGACAAGGAATAAGATGAAATAGTTTTTAAAACGATTTCGGAAATTTAATTTTGATCATAATTTTTATATTTTTAATTTTCAGAGCTTGTTTTTAATCCAAATATAACATATGTATATGTTTTTGGAATCAGAAAATGACGAAAAATAAGATGAAATTGTTTTTGGATCGTTTAATAAAAAAATAATTTTAATTACAAGTTTCCGATTTTTAATGACCAAACTCACTCATTAGATTTTAAGCCACCAAGCTGAAATGCAATACCAAACCCCGACCTTCGTCGAAGATTGCTTTGCCAAAATTTCAATCAATTTAATGGAAAAATGAGGGTGTGACAGTGCCGCCTCAACTTTTACAAAAAGCCGGATATGACGTCATCAAAGGTATTTATCGAAAAAAAGAAAAAAAAGGCCAGGGATATCATACCCAGGAACTCTCATGTCAAATTTCATAAAGATCGGCCCAGTAGTTTAGTCTGAATCGCTCTACACACACACAGAGACAGACACACACACACACACACACACACACACACACACACACACACACACACACACACCACGACCCTCGTCTCGATTCCCCCCTCTATGTTAAAACATTTAGTCAAAACTTGACTAAATGTAAAAAGCAGAAAGCATTAAATGTCGCCATTATTAAATGGGACCTGTCTTTCTGCCTAAAAATGTAGTGGCAGTAGCAGCCGTTTGACTTGTGTGTTAGTCACATAGCCGATGTTGTGTGTGTGTGTGTGTGTGTGTGTTTGTGGGGGGGTGCGTGTGTGTCTGTGTGTGTGTGCGCGTGCGTGTGTGTGTGTGTGTGTGTGTGTTTGTGCGTGTATGTGTGTGTGTGTGCGTGCGTGCGTGTGTGTGTGTGTGTGTGTGTGTGTGTGTGTGTGCGTGCGTGCGTACGTGCGTGTGTGTGTGTGTTTGTGTTTGTAGGTGTGTGTGTATGTGCGTTAAAGGCGGGATGGGGGGGGATGAGTGGGGGCTGATCGGGGTAGTGCAAGGTAGGGCGACCGGGCGGAAGGGGAGGCTGGTCGTTACTTGTTAATTTTCCACTTTTGAAAACAAGGGATAAATGCGATCTGTCTTTTCAAGTGAGGTCCCCCCCCCCCCCCCCAGAATATGTTATTTATCAAACTGCAGCACGAAGCGTGAGAGTGATGGCGTCAATGAGCACGTATAACACCAGCCAATCATGTCTTGTCAGGTAATAGAATGTTCTAACCTATCAGAATCGTGGCGAACAGTATAAAAGTGAGCATTTTCCCTGTAAAATTGCATCAACTCGCTTCGCTGTTACCTGCAAGAATCCCTTTGGTGAGTACTGGTGTTCTTTTTATATTACTGATATGTTGCTTGATGATTGTTTTGTTAACGTCTCTTCAACCAATATAACAATTTAACACTATTGTGACTAGCATTGCCACGGCGTTAACGTCCTGCCTGCCCAAGCTTGCCACCAAGAAACTTCCCAAAAAACAGTAACTGTACAGAAATCTGTCTAGCAAGCTTGAATTAAGTCCAATCACCACCAAATTTTGTGTACTAATTAAAAAATGGATGCCCAGTTCAGTCGTGCTATTTATAAGTTTGTCACGCGATTTGTTTTAGCAAAGGGGGGGTGAAAGGGGGATAATTTGTGTTTTTTAACGTTTTTTTGTGTGGGTTTTCTTTTCCACTGTTTTTTTAAAAGTTATTTTTTAACAGAAAGTATTATAAATAATTTTATAACCAAACAAGGTGTAAAACCTATGAATTAGCTGAAATATTGTTAAAATTCTACACAGAAATAAGGAGACAGTACAAAGAAAAAAACAAGCAAATCCCGCATTCACTCACAGCATCCTGACTCAAATGAAACAAAACTGTGACACTCACCAAATGATGTCTAGGTAATCCATATTGAATATAAGTCACATTTTCACAACAAAGTACCAACTGTACACCTATGAACATTTCCAAAAAGGATTAGGCTCCAGCTATCCATTGTTATCAGTGCTGCCACGCCCCCCTTGCAACTACACATTCGAAGATTCATGCAGTACCACCCTAACACGTGTAGTTTGCCGACTCATACTAGCAGCAACAACGGGACTGTTTCTTCCTCAATATCACTGCTATTATCGCTTTCTTGAGGCGAAAACAACACGTCGGAATCATGATTTACAGGGTCCTCAAGATCCAACATCCGGAGAATCTCCTCCCGTGACAAGGCTCGCCTTCGATTCATTTTTTTTCTCGAAAAAAACGCTCAAACCAGGCTAATTTTACATATGGCGGAAGGGCACACCAAGTGTGTCAAGGGAAACAACTCAATTTACTGCAAGCTTCAAAAACCGGGAAGCAATCACGAGTCGTGTACCTTGTATGTCCAATACTAAAATAGTCACTTCCCGTCCGTGGGCGTTGCAGCGCTATTACTAATATAGTCACCTCCCGTCATGAAAGTGTCTTTTCTTGAATTTGGTTATGACCTGGTTCGGCTATCAACTCGGTAAGACGAACTGTAACTGGTGAGACGGTCGAAAATGATCATTTGTTCACCTTTCTGTAGAAAGTCGCAACGAGGATAAGTCAAGGGAGGTAAATCTCCCAACTTCCTTTTTCGTCTTGAACTTGGCGTGGTAAGACGTGTCGTAACGGAGACAAAATTATGGCTTCCGAGACCGATGCAACGGGGTTTTTTCACCATTCTCGGTTCTGAATGCTTAAAACTGCATGTTTACATTTAGTTCTATCGCTGTTAAAAGAAGGCTCCAAAAAGCTCATGTCTTTTTACGATCGTTACAATCTTGTGAATAATCTTGATCTGCTTTAAGTTGGGTTTTTTTAAATGTAAAACTTTTTTTTTTAATCTTTACCTTATGCTTTAAGAAATTAAAAATCGTGTCCGGAGGAACGACCCGGAACACACATATTGAAGGTTCATATACATTCTTTCTCGTGTAAGCGATCACGTGCACCATCTTAGATTTGTTGAGGCTTTTACGCAGGACAAGCGCATCTTTCAACTTATTGACAAACGACACCAATTGGACAAGACAAGACTGCTTTTGGCTCATGTCAAAAGCGAAACAAAGTTTGAAAAACGCCATAATTTAAGTTTTTGAGACATCATAGTGCGCTAAGATATATATATATATAGAGAGAGCAAATCGAGAAAATTATTTATATTATTGAACGAAGCGCGTAGCGCTGAATTCAATAATTATTTTCACGTGACGTCCTCTGATGTCAAAGTGACACGATGGTTCGCTCATTCGCAAAAAATAAAGTTGGCATGTCACGAAGTTATTTCTTGTAATATATCTGCATTCATCTCGGAGGTTGTAATTGGTGCTATGATTACATGGTAAGAATGTTTTGAAGCCTTCGTATTTTCTATTTACATCGTTTTTGCATTGAGATATTCGAAAACCGTTCATTTCGGTACTGAACTGACGCTGTCGCCTTCTGCATGTACGGAGGACAGTCAATCGAATCAGTCGACTTCCAAATGCTGCACGGTCTAGCTCGAAATCTGTCGGAAAAACAACTTCTGCTTTAAGCCGCGGGAAAATTGAGGGTCAAGCATCAATGCCTTAGTTTGGTAATGTGGAGACGATAAGCTACATGTCACTTACACGGCAGATGAGAAGAATATTCTCAAATGAAAACAGGAGCATAGGTGCATGAATATGCTCTCTGTGTTTGTTAGTGCACTCCAAGAGTGCGGTAACAGTTTTAAGCGCATTGCCATTCGCAAATAAACTATGTTTCACATCAGTCATGCGACACCAGTACTTACTGACAATGAAAATTGTTGCGTCACGTAAACATTCTGTCAGTTAATTATTCTTCATGTCTCATGTAGACCTGGCAAAATATTTCGGGAACGCAGTATATCAAAGGCGATTATTTGAGTACCTTCTAAGGGTTGTGATGGAAATTTCGATGATGCCTCCAGAGAACACTTTATTCTATCAGAAATCTTTTGCGATTTTGATTTTAATCTGGAAACCGCTCGAAACATTTAAACAGATTTTTGTTATAATGAAAGTTTCATGCAATGCTCTGTGTGTGTGTGTGTGTGTGTGTGTGTGTGTGTGTGTGTGTGTGTGTGTTTGTGTGTGTGTTTGTGTGTGTGTGTGTTTGTGTGTGTGTGTGTGTGTGTGTGTGTGTGTGTGTGTGTGTGTGTGTGTGTGTGTGTTAATGTGTGTTCGCTTTCAGTGCAGAAGAGTTTTTACCCCGGCTCAACAAGACAAGATGATGAAACTTTATTTCGCTTTGGTCCTTGTCGGCCTGGCTGCTAGAAGTGTTGCCCATCCGCATGATCATGGCGGTACGTATGTGTGTGTGTGTGTGTGTGTGTGTGTGTGTGTGTGTGTGTGTGTGTGTTTTAACTGCTCTCATAGTGAGGTCTTAGGTGGTCTACACACCTACACACTGAGGTCCTACAGAAGTCCTCAGACGGTGTGAGGACTTCTTTCCCGTTAAGTTGACTTTTTTGACGGAAAGAATGTCATAATAATGTTCAAAATGACATTCTTTCCGTCCTCTATAGGCGGCGAAATAGGTCAAATTTTGTGCCTTTTTTAGTGAAAATTCTTCGATGCCGGAGCGAGTACTGCACCCAGTGCCGTTGTAGTGCAAGTGCACTAGAAAGGCACTGCACCCAGTGCCGTTGTAGTGCAAGTGCACTACAAAGGCACTATCCGTGTATGTATTAGCAAGTCCTCACTATGAGAGCAGTCCAAACAGGGGTGTGTGTGTGTGTGTGTGTGTGTGCGTGTGTATGTGTGTGTGTGTGTGTGTGTGTGTGTGTGTGTGTGTGTGTGTGTTTGTGTGTGTGCTCTCTCTCTTTCTCTTTCTTTTACTTTATGTCTGTCTGTCTGTCTGTCGATCTGACTGTTTCCTTCTCCCCTCTCTCTTTGTCTGTCTGCCTCTCTCTCTCTCTCTCTCTCTCTCTCTCTCTCTCTCTCTCTTTCTCTCTCTCTCTCTAGCTCTCTTTCTCTCTCTTTCTCTCTCTTTCTCTCTCTCTCTCTTTCTCTTTCTCTTTCTCTTTCTCTTTCTCTTACTCTCTGTCTGTCTACTGTTTTCTTCTCCCCCTCTCTCTTTGTCTGTCTGCCCCTCTCTCTGTGTCTTTCTCTGTCTCTCTCTGTCTCTCTCTATCTCTCTCTCTCTTTCTCTCAGTCTATCTCTCTCTCACTCTCTCTCTCTCTCTCTCTCTCTCTCTCTCTCTCTCTCTCTCTCTCTCTCTCTAAAACGAGACCTTTGTGGTGAATATTGACTCACGAGGGATCTCTTAGAAGCGTGTGCTTAGTGTTGGTTGTCTATCTGTTTGACACGTGTGCTAATTCTTTCCACCCTCAATCCTCCCACTCAGAACATGCCCACGAGGATGAGCACGAAGCGTTCCACGCCGAGGCAGACGACCAGGCGACCTACAACGCCGGTGACACCGTCGTCTTCAACACAGTGTTGACCAACGACGGCAACGAGTACGACCCCAGCACCGGCGTCTTCACGGCGGGCAGAAGCGGCACCTACGTCTTCTCTGTTTCTATGAGAGTCTCTGGACAGACCAACTCTCCACGCAAACTGGAATTGTTCAGCCAGGCTCAGAACAAGGTGATCGCCACTGCGGCGAGCACCAAAAGCAGCAGGTGAGGTCACAAGGTTCTCGATGGATCTGTTTCAAATTTGGTGGGCATATTCAGCTACACCCCGGACACAACCTGCTCGATGAGATATTTCAACACGTGCTCTCACGTGCGCAGCGCTGAACCGATTTTGGTTTTTCTCTGGATCCATTCCCAGTAACTCTTCCTTATCTTCTCCAGTGTTTTCAGCGTTTATCTCCCTTCCTTCGTGTGGCGTCAATCCATATTCCCGTTTCTATTTTTAGAAGGTCACTGTCGACAACGCTCAATCCATATTCCCGTTATACTATTTTTACTCTTCTCCAGTGTTTTGCGCGTTTATCTCCCTTCCTTCGTGCGGTGCGCCGGCAAAGCCGGGTCCCCGGCGCAGCCGGGTATTCGGCTCGACTTCTTCCCGGCGAAGCCGTACCCGGCGAAGCGGGTATTCATCTAGTATATATATATATAATACTATACATTTATGTATCGATCGATTCTGGTTAGAATTTCTTTTAGTTTGCATGATTGAACGCACACAAACATGCACTATGTTGTAGTCTTGATCGGCTGGCCGCCCAAAATGAAGTTTTGTCGGCCTCTGACGTCACATGGCTCAAAGAAGGGAAATCCAGTGTTAAATCGATACATAACCTTATTTCTTGTTATGCATATTTTGCAACGTGTTAATGACGTCATTGTGTGTTGATGACGTGCAGTGCTTTCGTCGTTGTGGCGCTGAGCGTGGGAGACACGGTGGTGGTCAGGAGCGGAGTGGACGATTCGACTTTCGATGCTGGCACCACTTTCTCCGGCTTCAACCTCAACTAGTGGACTCTACCACTTGGACGAAGCATCTTGGACGACTGAAATTCTTTCCTTTCCATACATATCTTTCTATATCCCATGACCTCCCTTCTTTGTCTCTGTAAATGTACTCTAGGTATATTTTTAACAATTGCACTCTTATAACACATAAAATAGTGGATAAGTAAGGGTGCAACAAATACATCAGTACAGCTGGCTCTACTTTCTGTCGTTCTTAAAAGGACTATGTTTGGTTGGTCGTTGCAGGCAGGTTTGACGGTCCTGAATCATGAGAAAGTATTCTCTGGATTGGTTTCATTTATACTCAAGTTGATCAATTATTAACAACAACAACAACAAAAACATACACACAAAAAAACAATCTGTGTATGTTAATCCACGTTATCTCTTAAATTTCCGGTGTTTTTGTTAGTCACACGAGTGTTGTGCTACTAAATATTTGTAATTCACTGAACGTGGCAATGTGTGCAGGTATTCCTAATTTTTTCCCTGTCATCAAGGAATACCATGGGGACGTTTTCTTGATGAATTAAATCAGAACATATGGCTAAAGTTTCAGGTTTTGACCAACGTGAAATGACTCGGGTATAAAAGGGTGTAACATGCATGGACAGTCCCAACGTTGGAAAATACGCCACAGGCCACCACTAGACATTGTTTGTATCGGCAATACTGTATGTTTGCTTCATGTCTGTCCATTCTTTCTTTTTCGCTCCGTGTCCTACTTGTTTGGTTCATTCTAGAATACGGTATAAGACGTTGCCTTAAGCCTTAATACTTTATAACATCAGTCAGTCAGTGAGAGTTTTGTCTTAAAGTGTGTTATAAGTCTCCCGCTTTCTTTCACACACACACACACACACACACACTGAAAAACGCATGTTGAGAACAAACCCGTCAACATCCACAAAACAACGCGCGCGCACACACACACACACATACACACACACATACACATACACACACACACGCACATACACACATACACACACACATACACACACACACACACTCATACACACAAAACACACATACACACACACACACACAAAACACACACACACACACACACACACACACGCGTGATACACACTTGCAAACACGCACTCACTAATACATACGCACAGGCGACCGAACGAAAACACGCACGCGCGACCGAATGAAAACACACACACACACACACACACACACACACACATACACACGCACACACACACACACACACACACACACACACACACACACTTTGCAAAGTATGTAACATCAAGGGACGCAACAAAGAAATCCAATGAGAACGCCATTATTTACTTCCCATGTATTGAAAAACGCATGTTGAGAACAAACCCGTCAACCTTCATTACATTTAGTCAAGTTTTGACTAAATGTTTTAACATAGAGGGGGAATCGAGACAAGGGTCGTGGTGTGTGTGTGTGTGTGTGTGCGTGTGTCTGTGTGTCTGTGTCTGTGTCTGTGTCTGTGTCTGTGTCTGTGTCTGTGTCTGTGCGTGTGTGTGTGTAGAGCGATTCAGACCAAACTACTGGACCGATCTTTATGAAATTTGACATGAAAGTTCCTGGGAATGATATCCCCGGATGTTTTTTTCTTTTTTTCGATAAATACCTTTGATGACGTCATATCCGGCTTTTTGTAAAAGTTGAGGCAGCACTGTCACACCCTCATTTTTCAATCAAATTGATTGAAAGTTTGGCCAAGCAATTTTTGACGAAGGCCGGACTTCGGTATTGCATTTCAGCTTGGTGGCTTAAAAATTAATTAATGACTTTGGTCATTAAAAATCTGAAAATTGTAAAAACAATAATATTTTTGTAAAACGATCCAAATTTACGTTCATCTTATTCTTCGTCATTTTCTGATTCCAAAAACATATACATATGTTATATTTGGATTAAAAACAAGCTCTGAACATTAAAAATATAAAAATTATGATCAAAATTAAATTTTCGAAATCAATTTAAAAACACTTTCATCTTATTCCTTGTCGGTTCCTGATTCAAAAAAACATATAGATATGATTTGTTTGGATTAAAAACACGCTCAGAAAGTTAAAACGAAGAGAGGTACAGAAAAGCGTGCTATCCTTCTCAGCGCAACTACTACCCCGCTCTTCTTGTCAATTTCACTGCCTTTGCCACGAGCGGTGGACTGACGATGCTACGAGTATACGGTCTTGCTGAAAAATTGCATTGCGTTCAGTTTCATTCTGTGAGTTCGACAGCTTGACTAAATGTTGTATTTTCGCCTTACGCGACTTGTTTTTTTTATAACATACACAAAGCAACAGGCGCACACACACACACACACACACACACACACACACACACCACACGCACACACACACACACACACGCACACACACACACACACACTTGCATACACGCACTCACTAACACATACGCACTCGCGACCGAACGAAAACACGCACCACCGCACATACACACACACACACACACACACACACACACACACACACACACACACACACACACACAACCTGACTGATCGATTGATTCCTAAGAAAAACAAATATGCAGCGATCGAGCGTTCGTGATCACGCCACAGCCCTCGGGAAATTATACAACGAACAACTTCGTGTAAGAGAGCGATAAGAAAATAGGGAAGAAAAAAAGTAGAAGGAAAACGGCCTTTGTTGCCGATAACAGAAACAAGGAGAGACAGAGAAAGAGTGACAGACAGCAACACAGATGTAACATAGCAAGTTATGCATGTAACTGAAGGAAAATATAGTAAGGATTTGTATAAGAGATGTATTTAAGCGAAAGGTGAGAGAAATTCAAGTTTTACGCCCTCACGGCAAAGCCATCAGGGGCATGTTCCCGGGTTTTAACCCGACTTTAGATGAGATACACAAGTGTATGCGTGTTTGGGTGGTATCAGCCATCTGCACTTATGGCAGAATGACCGAGGTCTTTTACGTGCCACTGTGGTGACACGGGGGTGGAAGATGCATACCGTCTCTGGGTCGAAAAGGACTGTTTAATACCTTGGAAAAAGCACACCAACATCCCCCGTCACCTCCCCTCCTGTGGCCAGGTGCCCTTCCTTCCGTTCCCGTTTGCGCACTACCAATGCTAGTCCCTGATAGGTACAAGCCTGTGGGTCAGGAACCATCAATCCATCATCAAGTAATACCTTGCAGGAACCTGTACTACGATTGCCATGGACGCAAGAGTGCGAGAGTGTCACAAAGAGACACACAGAGAGACAGGCAGACAGACAGTCAGAGAGAGAAACACACAGACAGGAATGTAGACATGCATACAGCCAGCCAGCCAGCCAGCCAGCCAGTCAGACATACTCTGATACAGACGGAGACAGAAAGAGAGAGAGAGAGAGAGAGAGAGAGGGGGGGGAGAGGGAGAGAGGCTGGGAGAGAGAGAGAGAGAGAGAGAGGGGGGAGAGGGAGAGAGGCTGGGAGAGAGAGAGAGAGAGAGAGAGAGGGGGGGAGAGGGAGAGAGGCTGGGAGAGAGAGGCTGAGAGAGAGGGAGAGAGAGAGAGAGAGAGGGGAGAGAGAGAGAGAGAGAGAGAGAGAGAGGGGGAGAGGAGAGGAGGGGGAGAGGGAGAGAGGCTGGGAGAGAGAGAGAGAGAGAGGGGAGAGAGAGGGAGAGGAGAGAGAGAGAGAGAGAGAGAGGGGGGAGAGAGAGGGGGAGAGGGAGAGAGGCTGGGAGAGAGAGAGAGAGGGGGAGAGAGAGAGGAGAGAGAGAGAGAGAGAGAGGGGGAGAGAGAGAGAGAGAGAGGGAGAGAGAGAGAGAGAGGGAGAGAGAGAGAGAGGGAGGGAGAGAGAGAGAGAGGGAGAGAGAGAGGGAGAGAGAGAGAGGGAGAGGGAGAGAGACCCAGCCACGACTTTGCACGCTTAGCGAAAAAAGCAGAGTGATTCTCGCTGTAAGACTGTCAACGCTAAACCCCCACACAAACTGCTGGCTGCGTCCCGCCCTGATTCTCTAGCAAATCGTTCAGTTATTTATCATCATGAAACCCGCATAATTTAGGACTCCAGGGCCGAGGTGCACGAAGCGAAAGAGGGTGGCATCCAAGTCGGAGGGAGCCAGCCGCGGGGTATGATTGGCTGACAATGAGATTTGTGGTGATTACAACCAATCAAACCCCGCGGCTGGCTTCCACCCACTTGGGAGGCACCCATTTTTAGAAAGTTACCAACCGGGTGGGAGTCAGCCGCGGTGTTGGATTAGTTGAAATTGAGATTTTGTTGTGATTTCAACCGATCAGATCCCGCGTTTGGGTCTCTCCCGGTTGGGTGGCACCCGCTTTCGCTTCGTGCACCCCAGCCCAGAACAATCAACTTTTTCTCCTACCCTGCCGGTGACGCGCACGCGGAAAATGTTGATCACAATGAATGTTGTCACATGATAAGACTCCTGCATGTCGTCATGTGTGACGTGTATCTATAAAACCAATCAGTTGAGAGACCTGTTCTGCATATATTAGCTCGCAGGTAAACTTGCACACCATTTGCTTTGCTTGGAATACTCACTTCATCATCATTAGATAAGTAAACGTACACAACTCAGTCAACTGTTTGGGTGTTTGGGAGTTTGTTCTGAGAAAGGTTTGCGTAGTGTCAAGTTTCAGTGAGGTTTTAATTACATTTTGAGCTTAAATGCACCTTCCTTCTAGTGTAAGTAATCGAGTGCACCAGAACATACTTGTCCGGGCTTCTCAAGAGAGAGGTCAGTGAATACAGAACAGAACAGAAAAGCAAAGATGATAGGAGAAGAACAGAAAAAGACAAATTAGACTGACGGAGAGATAGGTCAGACAATAGGAAACAGAAAAGAAAAGCAGAAGAACAGGAAAAGCAGAATTTTAACAGACGAAAAAAAGAGGCCAGACAATAAAAAACAGAACAGAAACGCAAATAAGAAAGGAGACGAACAGAAAAGCAGAATTACGCAGACGAAAAGAGATGTCGATCAATAAAGAACAGAAAAGCAAAGAAGATAGGAAACGAACAGAAAAAGCAGAATTCAATAGACGATGAGAGAGATCGAACAATGAAAAAGAGATGAGAAAACAGGAAAAATAGGAGATAAACTGCCAAAGAGGCCAGTCAATAAACAACAGAAAAAAAAGAAAAAAAGAAGGAAGGGGGAAAACAGAAGCGGAATTAAACAGATGTGAGGAGATATCCACAAAAGGCCAGGGCTGGTAGGCACGAGCTAGTGCCCAACTGGGTGGGAACTAACCACTGGGTCGGTTTGGCTGTTGATTTCTCTTGTCTGGAGAACCCAGGGGGTCATCCGCTTCCCCATCGATCTTTTTCTGTTTTAACAGCCGCTGGGTCGGACTAGTTGAAAGTCAGATTTGTGTGGGACTTCAACCAATCCGACCCTGGGGCTTGTTTCCATCCAGTTCTGTTCTTTCTCGTCCAGCCCAGCCCAGTTTGACAACAGTACAGAAAAGCAAAGAAGACAGGAAAGCGAACAAAAAGGTGGAGTCAAACTGACTAAGAGAGATTTTCTTGTCTATACCAGCCCAGTAGACAACAGAACAGAAAAACAAAAAAACAAAAAAACAAAAAATTTAAATAAAAAAAGGCGGAGTCAAACAGGCGAAGAGAGATTGTCGCTTCAGGTCAAACGGCAGCTGCCTACTCGCTCAAACATCAACCGAACAGACAGAGAGAAGAGCGTTCTTCCGCCTGTCACCACCATGAGTCCTTCACTTCTTCGACTTCTGTGCCTCACGTGTGTCGGTAAGTACAATGTTTTACATCGGTCAAGTAATGCTACTTACAAAGAACGACATTATTGTCCGGAAGATGTATCACTTTAGTCTGGGAATCATGGTGTTCTTTGTCCATTTGTATTCATTACTGCCGTTGTTTGTCTGATAAAAACAAGAAACAACAACAACAACAACAACAAAACCACCAACAACAAACAAACAAACATTCAAACAAACAAATAAACAAACAAACAATCAAACAATCAAACAAACAAACAAACAAACAAAGAGCAAACAAACAACAAAAAGGCCAAAAACAAATGAGTTTTTTTTTCTTTCCTTCTTTCTTTCTTTCTTTTCTTCTGCTTGTGTTCACTCGATCGTTCATTTGTTCGTTCGTTCGTCAATTAGCTTGTTTCTTTGTCGTTTGCAATTGTGTGTTTACTTTTTCCTTCTTTCTACCTTTGTTTATTTGTTGCTTTAATTGTTTGTTTCTTTATTGTTTTACATTGTTTCGCCTTTCTTTCTTTCTTTCTTTCTGTCTTTGGTTCTTTCTCTCTGTCTTTCTTGATAGCAGCAAAGGCAGAAGCCTTAATACCTAGCTTGATATTCAGTTTTATCGAAACTAAGGTTTTATGTCTGTGTCTCGAACAATCGCATATACAAACAAACAAACAAACAAACAAACAAACAAACAAACAAACAAAAACAATGATTACACACCTCAACATTCATTTTTCTTTTAAATTAAAAAGCTGATAAAATATCTCATTGTTGATCTTGATCTTGCTTGCATTTCCCCCATAGACCAATATAATAGCGTTTTTGTTGGGTGACAGGTCAGGCCATGAATTCAAAGTAGGGGCAACTGATTTATTCAGCAAGATAATTCAGAATTCAAGTATAAAGACTCCAGACTCAGGAACTTTATCAACACACACAATAACATTCTTCAGCCGTGAACAGAGCATTCACTGTACGCGAACACTAGACCTCCTTAATCCTTGTAGAACGATACAAGATTGTCCTCAAATGTTGGGCCCTGAAGTAACTTTGAA